>NW_027590980.1:0-134588 GCF_964213995.1 Mustelus asterias | reverse complement strand
TGTCTCTCTCTCGCAGTCTCTCTCTCTCTCGCAGTCTCTCTCTCTCGCAGTCTGTCTCTCTCTCGCAGTCTCTCTCTCTCTCGCAGTCTCTCTCTCTCGCAGTCTCTCTCGCAGTCTCTCTCTCTCGCAGTCTCTCTCTCTCTCTCGCAGTCTCTCTCTCTCGCAGTCTCTCTCTCTCGCAGTCTCTCTCGCAGTCTCTCTCTCTCGCAGTCTCTCTCTCTCGCAGTCTCTCTCTCTCTCGCAGCCTCTCTCCCTCTCGCAGTTTCTCTCTCTCGCAGTCTCTCCCTCTCGCAGTCTCTCTCCCTCTCGCAGTCTCTCTCCCTCTCGCAGTCTCTCTCTCTCTCGCAGTCTCCCTCTCTCTCGCAGTCTCTCTCTCTCGCCGTCAGTCTCGCAGTCTCTCTCCCTCTGCAGTCTCTCCATCTGCTGTCTCTCCCTCTCGCAGTCTCTCACTCTCGAAGTCTCTCCCTCTCGCAGTCTCTCTCTATCGCAGTCTCTCTCTCTCTCGCGGTCTCCCCCCTCTCGCAGCCTCTCTCTCTCTCTCGCAGCCTCTCTCTCTCTCGCAGCCTCTCTCTCTCTCGCAGTCTCTCTCTCTCGCAGTCTCTCTCCCTCTCGCAGTCTCTCTCTCTCTCGCAGTCTGTCCCTCTCGCAGTCTCTCCCTTTCGCAGTCTCTCTCTCTCTCGCAGTCTCTCCCTCTCGCAGTCTCTCTCTCGCAGTCTCTCTCTCTCGCAGTCTCTACCTCTCGCAGTCTCTCCCTCTCGCAGTCTCTCCCTCTCCCATTCTCTCCCTCTCGCAGTCTCTCCCTCTCGCAGTCTCTCCCTCTCGCAGTCTCTCCCTCTCGCAGTCTCTCCCTCTCTCAGTCTCTCCCTCTCTCAGTCTCTCCCTCTCGCAGTCTCTCCCTCTCGCAGTCTCTCCCTCTCGCAGTCTCTCCCTCTCGCAGTCTCTCCCTCTCGCAGTCTGTCTCCCTCTCGCAGTCTGTCTACCTCTCGCAGTCTGTCTCCCTCTCGCAGTCTGTCTCCCTCTCGCAGTCTGTCTCCGTCTCGCAGTCTGTCTCCCTCTCGCAGTCTGTCTCCCTCTCGCAGTCTGTCTCCCTCTCGCAGTCTGTCTCCCTCTCGCAGTCTGTCTCCCTCTCGCAGTCTCTCCCTCTCGCAGTCTCTCTCTCTCGCAGTCTCTCTCTCTCGCAGTCTCTCTCTCTCGCAGTCTCTCTCTCTCGCAGTCTCTCTCTCCCGCAGTCTCTCTTTCTCGCAGTCTCTCTCTCTCGCAGTCTCTCTTTCTCGCAGTCTCTCTCTCTCGCAGTCTCTCTCTCGCAGTCTCTCTCTCTCGCAGTCTCTCTCTCTCGCAGTCTCTCTCTCTCGCAGTCTCTCTCTCTCGCAGTCTCTCTCTCTCGCAGTCTCTCTCTCTCGCAGTCTCTCTCTCTCGCAGTCTCTCTCGCAGTCTTTCTCTTTCGCAGTCTCTCTCTTTCGCAGTCTCTCTCTCTCGCAGTCTCTCTCTCTCCCAGTCTCTCTCTCTCTCGCTGTCTCTCTCTCCCTCGCAGTCTCTCTCTCTCGCAGTCTCTCTCCCTGTCGCAGTCTGTCTCCCTCTCGCAGTCTTTCTCTCTCTCGCAGTCTCTCTCTCTCGCAGTCTCTCTCTCTCGCAGTCTCTCTCTCTCTCGCAGTCTCTCTCTCTCTCGCAGTCTCTCTCTCGCAATCTCTCTCTCTCTCGCAGTCTCTCCTTCTCGAAGTCTCTCCCTCTCGCAGTCTTTCTCTCTCGCAGTCTCCCTCTCCCACGCGGTCTCTCTCTCTCTCTCGCAGTCTCTCCCTCTCGCAGTCTGTCTCTCTCTCGCAGTCTCTCTCTCTCTCGCAGTCTCTCTCTCTCGCAGTCTGTCTCTCTCTCGCAGTCTCTCTCTCGCAGTCTCTCTCTCTCGCAGTCTCTCTCGCAGTCTCTCTCTCTCGCAGTCTCTCTCTCTCTCTCGCAGTCTCTCTCTCTCGCAGTCTCTCTCTCTCGCAGTCTCTCTCGCAGTCTCTCTCTCTCGCAGTCTCTCTCTCTCGCAGTCTCTCTCTCTCGCAGCCTCTCTCCCTCTCGCAGTTTCTCTCCCTCTCGCAGTTTCTCTCTCTCGCAGTCTCTCCCTCTCGCAGTCTCTCTCCCTCTCGCAGTCTCTCTCCCTCTCGCAGTCTCTCTCTCTCTCGCAGTCTCCCTCTCTCTCGCAGTCTCTCTCTCTCGCCGTCAGTCTCGCAGTCTCTCTCCCTCTGCAGTCTCTCCATCTGCTGTCTCTCCCTCTCGCAGTCTCTCACTCTCGAAGTCTCTCCCTCTCGCAGTCTCTCTCTATCGCAGTCTCTCTCTCTCTCGCGGTCTCCCCCCTCTCGCAGCCTCTCTCTCTCTCTCGCAGCCTCTCTCTCTCTCGCAGCCTCTCTCTCTCTCGCAGTCTCTCTCTCTCGCAGTCTCTCTCCCTCTCGCAGTCTCTCTCTCTCTCGCAGTCTGTCCCTCTCGCAGTCTCTCCCTTTCGCAGTCTCTCTCTCTCTCGCAGTCTCTCCCTCTCGCAGTCTCTCTCTCGCAGTCTCTCTCTCTCGCAGTCTCTACCTCTCGCAGTCTCTCCCTCTCGCAGTCTCTCCCTCTCCCATTCTCTCCCTCTCGCAGTCTCTCCCTCTCGCAGTCTCTCCCTCTCGCAGTCTCTCCCTCTCGCAGTCTCTCCCTCTCTCAGTCTCTCCCTCTCTCAGTCTCTCCCTCTCGCAGTCTCTCCCTCTCGCAGTCTCTCCCTCTCGCAGTCTGTCTCCCTCTCGCAGTCTGTCTACCTCTCGCAGTCTGTCTCCCTCTCGCAGTCTGTCTCCCTCTCGCAGTCTGTCTCCGTCTCGCAGTCTGTCTCCCTCTCGCAGTCTGTCTCCCTCTCGCAGTCTGTCTCCCTCTCGCAGTCTGTCTCCCTCTCGCAGTCTGTCTCCCTCTCGCAGTCTGTCTCCCTCTCGCAGTCTCTCTCTCTCTCGCAGTCTCTCCCTCTCGCAGTCTCTCTCTCTCGCAGTCTCTCTCTCTCGCAGTCTCTCTCTCTCGCAGTCTCTCTCTCTCGCAGTCTCTCTCTCCCGCAGTCTCTCTTTCTCGCAGTCTCTCTCTCTCGCAGTCTCTCTCTCGCAGTCTCTCTCTCTCGCAGTCTCTCTCTCTCGCAGTCTCTCTCTCTCGCAGTCTCTCTCTCTCGCAGTCTCTCTCTCTCGCAGTCTCTCTCGCAGTCTTTCTCTTTCGCAGTCTCTCTCTTTCGCAGTCTCTCTCTCTCGCAGTCTCTCTCTCTCCCAGTCTCTCTCTCTCTCGCTGTCTCTCTCTCCCTCGCAGTCTCTCTCTCTCGCAGTCTCTCTCCCTGTCGCAGTCTGTCTCCCTCTCGCAGTCTTTCTCTCTCTCGCAGTCTCTCTCTCTCGCAGTCTCTCTCTCTCGCAGTCTCTCTCTCTCTCGCAGTCTCTCTCTCTCTCGCAGTCTCTCTCTCGCAATCTCTCTCTCTCTCGCAGTCTCTCCTTCTCGAAGTCTCTCCCTCTCGCAGTCTTTCTCTCTCGCAGTCTCCCTCTCCCACGCGGTCTCTCTCTCTCTCTCGCAGTCTCTCCCTCTCGCAGTCTCTCTCCCTCTCGCAGTCTCTCTCTCTCTCGCAGTCTCTCTCTCTCGCAGTCTCTCTCTCTCGCAGTCTCTCTCTCTCGCAGTCTCTCTCTCTCGCAGTCTCTCTCTCTCGCACTCTCTCTCTCAGTCTCTCTCTCTCGCAGTCTCTCTCTCTCGCAGTCTCTCTCTCTCTCGCAGTCTCTCTCTCTCGCAGTCTCTCTCTCTCGCAGTCTCTCTCTCTCGCAGTCTCTCTCTCTCGCAGTCTCTCTCTCTCGCAGTCTCTCTCGCAGTCTCGCTCTCTCGCAATCTCTCTCGCAGTCTCTCTCTTTCGCAGTCTCTCTCTCTCGCACTCTCTCTCCCTGTCTCTCTCTCTCGCTGTCTCTCTCTCCCTCGCAGCCTCTCTCTCTCGCAGTCTCTCTCCCTCTTGCAGTCTGTCTCCCTCTCGCAGTCTGTCTCCCTCTCGCAGTCTGTCCCCCTCTCGCAGTCTGTCCCCCTCTCGCAGTCTGTCTCCCTCTCGCAGTCTGTCTCCCTCTCGCAGTCTGTCTCCCTCTCGCAGTCTGTCTCCCTCTCGCAGTCTGTCTCCCTCTCGCAGTCTCTCTCCCTCTCGCAGTCTCTCTCCCTCTCGCAGTCTCTCTCCCTCTCGCAGTCTCTCTCCCTCTCGCAGTCTCTCTCCCTCTCGCAGTCTCTCTCCCTCTCGCAGTCTCTCTCCCTCTCGCAGTCTCTCTCCCTCTCGCAGTCTCTCTCCCTCTCGCAGTCTCTCTCCCTCACTCAGTCCCTCTACCTCTCGCGGTCTCTCTCCCTCTCGCAGTCTGTCTCTCTCTCGCAGTCTGTCTCTCTCTCGCAGTCTGTCTGTCTCTCGCCGTCTCTCTCCCTCTCGCAGTCGCTCTCTCTCGCAGTCTCTCTCTCTCGCAGTCTCTCTCTCTCGCAGTCTCTCTCTCTCTCGCAGTCTCTCTCTCTCTCGCAGTCTCTCTCTCTCGCAGTCTCTCTCCCTCTCGCAGTTTCTCTCCCTCTCGCAGTTTCTCTCTCTCGCAGTCTCTCCCTCTCGTAGTCTCTCTCTCTCTCGCAGTCTCTCTCTCTCGCCGTCTGTCTCGCAGTCTCTCTCCCTCTGCAGTCTCTCCATCTGCAGTCTCTCCCTCTCGCAGTCTCTCACTCTCGATGTCTCTCCCTCTCGCAGTCTCTCTCTATCGCGGTCTCTCTCTCTCTCGCGGCCTCCCCCCTCTCGCAGCCTCTCTCTCTCTCGCAGCCTCTCTCTCTCTCGCAGCCTCACTCTCTCTCGCAGTCTCTCTCCCTCTCGCAGTCTCTCTCTCTCTCACAGTCTGTCCCTCTCGCAGTCTCTCCCTCTCGCAGTCTCTCTCTCGCAGTCTCTCTCTCTCGCAGTCTCTACCTCTCGCAGTCTCTCCCTCTCGCAGTCTCTCCCTCTCGCAGTCTCTCCCTCTCGCAGTCTCTCCCTCTCGCAGTCTCTCCCTCTCGCAGTCTCTCCCTCTCGCAGTCGCTCCCTCTCGCAGTCTCTCCCTCTCGCAGTCTCTCCCTCTCGCAGTCTCTCCCTCTCGCAGTCTCTCCCTCTCGCAGTCTCTCTCTGTCGCAGTCTCTCCCTCTCGCAGTCTCTCTCCCTCTCGCAGTCTCTCTCTGTCTCGCAGTCTCTCCCTCTCGCAGTCTCTCTCTCTCGCAGTCTCTCTCTCTCGCACTCTCTCTCTCTCGCAGTCTCTCTCTCTCGCAGTCTCTCTCTCTCGCAGTCTGTCTCTCTCGCAGTCTCTCTCTCTCGCAGTTTCTCGCTCTCGCAGTCTCTCTCTCTCGCAGTCTCTCTCTCTCTCGCAGTCTCTCTCTCTCGCAGTCTCTCTCTCTCGCAGTCTCTCTCTCTCGCAGTCTCTCTCTCTCCCTGTCTCTCTCTCTCGCTGTCTCTCTCTCTCTCGCAGTCTCTCTCTCTCGCAGTCTCTCTCACTCTCGCAGTCTGTCTCCCTCTCGCAGTCTGTCTCCCTCTCGCAGTCTGTCTCCCTCTCGCAGTCTGTCTCCCTCTCGCAGTCTGTCTCCCTCTCGCAGTCTGTCTCCCTCTCGCAGTCTGTCTCCCTCTCGCAGTCTGTCTCCCTCTCGCAGTCTCTCTCCCTCACGCAGTCTCTCTCCCTCGCGCAGTCTCTCTCCCTCGCGCAGTCTCTCTCCCTCGCGCAGTCTCTCTCCCTCGCGCAGTCTCTCTCCCTCGCGCAGTCTCTCTCCCTCGCGCAGTCTCTCTCCCTCGCGCAGTCTCTCTCCCTCGCGCAGTCTCTCTCCCTCGCGCAGTCTCTCTCCCTCGCGCAGTCTCTCTGCCTCGCGCAGTCTCTCTCCCTCGCGCAGTGTCTCTCGCTCGCGCAGTCTCTCTCCCTCGCGCAGTCTCTCTCCCTCGCGCAGTCTCTCTCCCTCGCGCAGTCTCTCTCTCTCTCGCAGTCTCTCCCTCTCGCAGTCACTCTCTCTCGCAGTCTCTCTCTCTCGCAGTCTCTCTCTCTCGCAGTCTCTCTCTCTCGCAGTCTCTCTCTCTCGCAGTCTCCTTCTCTCGCAGTCTCTCTCTCTCGCAGTCTCTCTCGCAGTCTCTCTCTCGCAGTCTCTCTCTCTCGCAGTCTCTCTCTCTCGCAGTCTCTCTCTCTCGCAGTCTCTCTCTCTCGCAGTCTCTCTCTCTCGCAGTCTCTCTCTCTCGCAGTCTCTCTCTCTCGCAGTCTCTCTCTCTCGCAGTCTCTCTCTCTCGCAGTCTCTCTCTCTCTCGCAGTCTCTCTCTCTCTCGCAGTCTCTCTCCCTCTCGCAGTCTCTCTCCCTCTCGCAGTTTCTCTCTCTCGCAGTCTCTCCCTCTCGCAGTCTCTCTCTCTCTCGCAGTCTCTCTCTCTCGCCGTCTGTCTCGCAGTCTCTCTCCCTCTGCAGTCTCTCCATCTGCAGTCTCTCCCTCTCGCAGTCTCTCACTCTCGATGTCTCTCCCTCTCGCAGTCTCTCTCTATCGCGGTCTCTCTCTCTCTCGCGGCCTCCCCCCTCTCGCAGCCTCTCTCTCTCTCGCAGCCTCTCTCTCTCTCGCAGCCTCACTCTCTCTCGCAGTCTCTCTCCCTCTCGCAGTCTCTCTCTCTTTCACAGTCTGTCCCTCTCGCAGTCTCTCCCTCTCGCAGTCTCTCTCTCGCAGTCTCTCTCTCTCGCAGTCTCTACCTCTCGCAGTCTCTACCTCTCGCAGTCTCTCCCTCTCGCAGTCTCTCTCTCTCGCAGTCTCTCTCTCTCGCAGTCTCTCTCTCTCGCAGTCTGTCTCTCTCGCAGTCTCTCTCTCTCGCAGTCTCTCTCTCTCGCAGTCTCTCTCTCTCGCAGTCTCTCCCTCTCTCGCAGTCTCTCTCCCTCGCGCAGTCTCTCTCCCTCGCGCAGTCTCTCTCCCTCGCGCAGTCTCTCTCCCTCGCGCAGTCACTCTCCCTCGCGCAGTCCCTCTCCCTCGCGCAGTCCCTCTCCCTCGCGCAGTCCCTCTCCCTCGCGCCGTCTCTCTCCCTCGCGCAGTCTCTCTCCCTCGCGCAGTCTCTCTCCCTCGCGCAGTGTCTCTGCCTCGCGCAGTCTCTCTCCCTCGCGCAGTCTCTCTCCCTCGCGCAGTCTCTCTCCCTCGCGCAGTCTCTCTCCCTCGCGCAGTCTCTCTCCCTCGCGCAGTCTCTCTCCCTCGCGCAGTCTCTCTCCCTCGCGCAGTCTCTCTCCCTCGCGCAGTCTCTCTCCCTCGCGCAGTCTCTCTCCCTCGCGCAGTCTCTCTGCCTCGCGCAGTCTCTTTCCCTCGCGCAGTCTCTCTCCCTCGCGCAGTCTCTCCCTCTCGCAGACTCTCTCTCTCGCAGTCTCTCTCTCTCGCAGTCTCTCCCTCTCGCAGTCTCTCTCCCTCGCGCAGTCTCTCCCTCTCGCAGACTCTCTCTCTCGCAGTCTCTCTCTCTCGCAGTCTGTCTCCCTCTCGCAGTCTGTCTCCCTCTCGCAGTCTGTCTCCCTCTCGCAGTCTGTCTCCCTCTCGCAGTCTGTCTCCCTCTCGCAGTCTGTCTCCCTCTCGCAGTCTGTCTCCCTCTCGCAATCTCTCTCCCTCTCGCAGTCTCTCTCCCTCTCGCAGTCTCTCTCCCTCTCGCAGTCTCTCTCCCTCTCGCAGTCTCTCTCCCTCACTCAGTCCCTCTACCTCTCGCGGTCTCTCTCCCTCTCGCAGTCTGTCTGTCTCTCGCAGTCTGTCTCTCTCTCGCAGTCTGTCTGTCTCTCGCCGTCTCTCTCCCTCTCGCAGTCTCTCTCTCTCGCAGTCTCTCTCTCTCGCAGTCTCTCTCTCTCTCGCAGTCTCTCTCTCTCTCGCAGTCTCTCTCTCTCGCAGTCTCTCTCCCTCTCGCAGTTTCTCTCCCTCTCGCAGTTTCTCTCTCTCGCAGTCTCTCCCTCTCGCAGTCTCTCTCTCTCTCGCCGTCTGTCTCGCAGTCTCTCTCCCTCTGCAGTCTCTCCATCTGCAGTCTCTCCCTCTCGCAGTCTCTCACTCTCGAAGTCTCTCCCTCTCGCATTCTCTCTCTATCGCAGTCTCTCTTTCTCTCGCCGTCTCCCCCCTCTCGCAGCCTCTCTCTCTCTCGCAGCCTCTCTCTCTCTCGCAGCCTCACTCTCTCTCGCAGTCTCTCTCCCTCTCGCAGTCTCTCTCTCTCTCACAGTCTGTCCCTCTCGCAGTCTCTCCCTCTCGCAGTCTCTCTCTCGCAGTCTCTCTCTCTCGCAGTCTCTCCCTCTCGCAGTCTCTCCCTCTCGCAGTCTCTCCCTCTCGCAGTCTCTCCCTCTCGCAGTCTCTCCCTCTCGCAGTCTCTCCCTCTCGCAGTCTCTCCCTCTCGCAGTCTCTCCCTCTCGCAGTCTCTCCCTCTCGCAGTCTCTCCCTCTCGCAGTCTCTCCCTCTCGCAGTCTCTCCCTCTCGCAGTCTCTCCCTCTCGCATTCTCTCCCTCTCGCATTCTCTCCCTCTCGCAGTCTCTCCCTCTCTCAGTCTCTCCCTCTCGCAGTCTCTCCCTCTCGCAGTCTCTCCCTCTCGCAGTCTCTCCCTCTCGCAGTCTCTCCCTCTCGCAGTCTCTCTCTCACTCGCAGTCTCTCTCTCTCTCTCGCAGTCTCTCTCTCTCTCGCAGTCTCTCTCCCACGCAGTCTCTCTCTGTCGCAGTCTCTCCCTCTCGCAGTCTCTCTCCCTCTCGCAGTCTCTCTCTGTCTCGCAGTCTCTCCCTCTCGCAGTCTCTCTCTCTCGCAGTCTCTCTCTCTCGCAGTCTCTCTCTCTCGCAGTCTCTCTCTCTCGCAGTCTCTTCCTCTCGCAGTCTCTCCCTCTCGCAGTCTCTCCCTCTCGCAGTCTCTCCCTCTCGCAGTCTCTCCCTCTCGCATTCTCTCCCTCTCGCATTCTCTCCCTCTCGCAGTCTCTCCCTCTCTCAGTCTCTCCCTCTCGCAGTCTCTCCCTCTCGCAGTCTCTCCCTCTCGCAGTCTCTCCCTCTCGCAGTCTCTCCCTCTCGCAGTCTCTCTCTCACTCGCAGTCTCTCTCTCTCTCTCGCAGTCTCTCTCTCTCTCGCAGTCTCTCTCCCACGCAGTCTCTCTCTGTCGCAGTCTCTCCCTCTCGCAGTCTCTCTCCCTCTCGCAGTCTCTCTCTGTCTCGCAGTCTCTCCCTCTCGCAGTCTCTCTCTCTCGCAGTCTCTCTCTCTCGCAGTCTCTCTCTCTCGCAGTCTCTCTCTCTCGCAGTCTCTCCCTCTCGCAGACTCTCTCTCTCGCAGTCTCTCTCTCTCGCAGTCTGTCTCCCTCTCGCAGTCTGTCTCCCTCTCGCAGTCTGTCTCCCTCTCGCAGTCTGTCTCCCTCTCGCAGTCTGTCTCCCTCTCGCAGTCTGTCTCCCTCTCGCAGTCTGTCTCCCTCTCGCAATCTCTCTCCCTCTCGCAGTCTCTCTCCCTCTCGCAGTCTCTCTCCCTCTCGCAGTCTCTCTCCCTCTCGCAGTCTCTCTCCCTCACTCAGTCCCTCTACCTCTCGCGGTCTCTCTCCCTCTCGCAGTCTGTCTGTCTCTCGCAGTCTGTCTCTCTCTCGCAGTCTGTCTGTCTCTCGCCGTCTCTCTCCCTCTCGCAGTCTCTCTCTCTCGCAGTCTCTCTCTCTCGCAGTCTCTCTCTCTCTCGCAGTCTCTCTCTCTCTCGCAGTCTCTCTCTCTCGCAGTCTCTCTCCCTCTCGCAGTTTCTCTCCCTCTCGCAGTTTCTCTCTCTCGCAGTCTCTCCCTCTCGCAGTCTCTCTCTCTCTCGCAGTCTCTCTCTCTCGCCGTCTGTCTCGCAGTCTCTCTCCCTCTGCAGTCTCTCCATCTGCAGTCTCTCCCTCTCGCAGTCTCTCACTCTCGAAGTCTCTCCCTCTCGCATTCTCTCTCTATCGCAGTCTCTCTTTCTCTCGCCGTCTCCCCCCTCTCGCAGCCTCTCTCTCTCTCGCAGCCTCTCTCTCTCTCGCAGCCTCACTCTCTCTCGCAGTCTCTCTCCCTCTCGCAGTCTCTCTCTCTCTCACAGTCTGTCCCTCTCGCAGTCTCTCCCTCTCGCAGTCTCTCTCTCGCAGTCTCTCTCTCTCGCAGTCTCTCCCTCTCGCAGTCTCTCCCTCTCGCAGTCTCTCCCTCTCGCAGTCTCTCCCTCTCGCAGTCTCTCCCTCTCGCAGTCTCTCCCTCTCGCAGTCTCTCCCTCTCGCAGTCTCTCCCTCTCGCAGTCTCTCCCTCTCGCAGTCTCTCCCTCTCGCAGTCTCTCCCTCTCGCAGTCTCTCCCTCTCGCAGTCTCTCCCTCTCGCATTCTCTCCCTCTCGCATTCTCTCCCTCTCGCAGTCTCTCCCTCTCTCAGTCTCTCCCTCTCGCAGTCTCTCCCTCTCGCAGTCTCTCCCTCTCGCAGTCTCTCCCTCTCGCAGTCTCTCCCTCTCGCAGTCTCTCTCTCACTCGCAGTCTCTCTCTCTCTCTCGCAGTCTCTCTCTCTCTCGCAGTCTCTCTCCCACGCAGTCTCTCTCTGTCGCAGTCTCTCCCTCTCGCAGTCTCTCTCCCTCTCGCAGTCTCTCTCTGTCTCGCAGTCTCTCCCTCTCGCAGTCTCTCTCTCTCGCAGTCTCTCTCTCTCGCAGTCTCTCTCTCTCGCAGTCTCTCTCTCTCGCAGTCTCTCTCTCTCGCAGTCTCTCTCTCTCGCAGTCTCTCTCGCAGTCTCTCTATCTCCCGCATTCTCTCTCTCTCGCAGTCTCTCTCTGTCGCAGTCTGTCTCCCTCTCGCAGTCTGTCTCCCTCTCGCAGTCTGTCTCCCTCTCGCAGTCTGTCTCCCTCTCGCAGTCTGTCTCCCTCTCGCAGTCTGTCTCCCTCTCGCAGTCTCTCTCACTCTCGCAGTCTCTCTCACTCTCGCAGTCTCTCTCACTCTCGCAGTCTCTCTCCCTCTCGCAGTCTCTCTCCCTCTCGCAGTCTCTCTCCCTCTCGCAGTCTCTCTCCCTCTCGCAGTCTCTCTCCCTCGCGCAGTCTCTCTCCCTCGCGCAGTCTCTCTCCCTCGCGCAGTGTCTCTGCCTCGCGCAGTCTCTCTCCCTCGCGCAGTCTCTCTCCCTCGCGCAGTCTCTCTCCCTCGCGCAGTCTCTCTCCCTCGCGCAGTCTCTCTCCCTCGCGCAGTCTCTCTCCCTCGCGCAGTCTCTCTCCCTCGCGCAGTCTCTCTCCCTCGCGCAGTCTCTCTCCCTCGCGCAGTCTCTCTCCCTCGCGCAGTCTCTCTGCCTCGCGCAGTCTCTTTCCCTCGCGCAGTCTCTCTCCCTCGCGCAGTCTCTCCCTCTCGCAGACTCTCTCTCTCGCAGTCTCTCCCTCTCGCAGTCTCTCTCCCTCGCGCAGTCTCTCCCTCTCGCAGACTCTCTCTCTCGCAGTCTCTCTCTCTCGCAGTCTGTCTCCCTCTCGCAGTCTGTCTCCCTCTCGCAGTCTGTCTCCCTCTCGCAGTCTGTCTCCCTCTCGCAGTCTGTCTCCCTCTCGCAGTCTGTCTCCCTCTCGCAGTCTGTCTCCCTCTCGCAGTCTCTCTCCCTCTCGCAGTCTCTCTCCCTCTCGCAGTCTCTCTCCCTCTCGCAGTCTCTCTCCCTCTCGCAGTCTCTCTCCCTCACTCAGTCCCTCTACCTCTCGCGGTCTCTCTCCCTCTCGCAGTCTGTCTGTCTCTCGCAGTCTGTCTCTCTCTCGCAGTCTGTCTGTCTCTCGCCGTCTCTCTCCCTCTCGCAGTCTCTCTCTCTCGCAGTCTCTCTCTCTCTCGCAGTCTCTCTCTCTCTCGCAGTCTCTCTCTCTCTCGCAGTCTCTCTCTCTCGCAGTCTCTCTCCCTCTCGCAGTTTCTCTCCCTCTCGCAGTTTCTCTCTCTCGCAGTCTCTCCCTCTCGCAGTCTCTCTCTCTCTCGCAGTCTCTCTCTCTCGCCGTCTGTCTCGCAGTCTCTCTCCCTCTGCAGTCTCTCCATCTGCAGTCTCTCCCTCTCGCAGTCTCTCACTCTCGAAGTCTCTCCCTCTCGCATTCTCTCTCTATCGCAGTCTCTCTTTCTCTCGCCGTCTCCCCCCTCTCGCAGCCTCTCTCTCTCTCGCAGCCTCTCTCTCTCTCGCAGCCTCACTCTCTCTCGCAGTCTCTCTCCCTCTCGCAGTCTCTCTCTCTCTCACAGTCTGTCCCTCTCGCAGTCTCTCCCTCTCGCAGTCTCTCTCTCGCAGTCTCTCTCTCTCGCAGTCTCTCCCTCTCGCAGTCTCTCCCTCTCGCAGTCTCTCCCTCTCGCAGTCTCTCCCTCTCGCAGTCTCTCCCTCTCGCAGTCTCTCCCTCTCGCAGTCTCTCCCTCTCGCAGTCTCTCCCTCTCGCAGTCTCTCCCTCTCGCAGTCTCTCCCTCTCGCAGTCTCTCCCTCTCGCAGTCTCTCCCTCTCGCAGTCTCTCCCTCTCGCATTCTCTCCCTCTCGCATTCTCTCCCTCTCGCAGTCTCTCCCTCTCTCAGTCTCTCCCTCTCGCAGTCTCTCCCTCTCGCAGTCTCTCCCTCTCGCAGTCTCTCCCTCTCGCAGTCTCTCCCTCTCGCAGTCTCTCTCTCACTCGCAGTCTCTCTCTCTCTCTCGCAGTCTCTCTCTCTCTCGCAGTCTCTCTCCCACGCAGTCTCTCTCTGTCGCAGTCTCTCCCTCTCGCAGTCTCTCTCCCTCTCGCAGTCTCTCTCTGTCTCGCAGTCTCTCCCTCTCGCAGTCTCTCTCTCTCGCAGTCTCTCTCTCTCGCAGTCTCTCTCTCTCGCAGTCTCTCTCTCTCGCAGTCTCTCTCTCTCGCAGTCTCTCTCTCTCGCAGTCTCTCTCGCAGTCTCTCTATCTCCCGCATTCTCTCTCTCTCGCAGTCTCTCTCTCTCGCAGTCTGTCTCCCTCTCGCAGTCTGTCTCCCTCTCGCAGTCTGTCTCCCTCTCGCAGTCTGTCTCCCTCTCGCAGTCTGTCTCCCTCTCGCAGTCTGTCTCCCTCTCGCAGTCTCTCTCACTCTCGCAGTCTCTCTCACTCTCGCAGTCTCTCTCACTCTCGCAGTCTCTCTCCCTCTCGCAGTCTCTCTCCCTCTCGCAGTCTCTCTCCCTCTCGCAGTCTCTCTCCCTCTCGCAGTCTCTCTCCCTCTCGCCGTCTCTCTCCCTCTCGCAGTCTCTCTCCCTCTCGCAGTCTCTCTCCCTCTCGCAGTCTCTCTCCCTCTCGCCGTCTCTCTCCCTCTCGCAGTCTCTCTCCCTCTCGCAGTCTCTCTCCCTCTCGCAGTCTCTCTCCCTCTCGCAGTCTCTCCCTCTCGCAGTCTCTCCCTCTCGCAGTCTCTCCCTCTCGCAGTCTCTCCCTCTCGCAGTCTCTCCCTCTCGCAGTCTCTCCCTCTCGCAGTCTCTCCCTCTCGCAGTCTCTCCCTCTCGCACTCTCTCCCTCTCGCAGTCTCTCCCTCTCGCAGTCTCTCCCTCTCGCAGTCTCTGCCCCTGGAGTCTCTCCCTCTCGCAGTCTCTCCCTCTCGCAGTCTCTCCCTCTCGCAGTCTCTCCCTCTCGCAGTCTCTCCCTCTCGCAGTCTCTCTCCCTCTCGCAGTCTCTCTCCCTCGCGCAGTCTCTCTCCCTCGCGCAGTCTCTCTCCCTCGCGCAGTCTCTCTCCCTCGCGCAGTCTCTCTCCCTCGCGCAGTCTCTCTCCCTCGCGCAATCTCTCTCCCTCGCGCAGTCTCTCTCCCTCGCGCAGTCTCTCCCTCTCGCAGACTCTCTCTCTCGCAGTCTCTCTCTCTCGCAGTCTCTCCCTCTCGCAGTCTGTCTCCCTCTCGCAGTCTGTCTTCCCTCTCGCAGTCTGTCTCCCTCTCGCAGTCTGTCTCCCTCTCGCAGTCTGTCTCCCTCTCGCAGTCTGTCTCCCTCTCGCAGTCTGTCTCCCTCTCGCAGTCTGTCTCCCTCTCGCAGTCTGTCTCCCTCTCGCAGTCTCTCTCCCTCTCGCAGTCTCTCTCCCTCTCGCAGTCTCTCTCCCTCTCGCAGTCTCTCTCCCTCTCGCAGTCTCTCTCCCTCTCGCAGTCTCTCTCCCTCACTCAGTCCCTCTACCTCTCGCGGTCTCTCTCCCTCTCGCAGTCTGTCTCTCTCTCGCAGTCTGTCTCTCTCTCGCAGTCTGTCTCTCTCTCGCAGTCTGTCTGTCTCTCGCCGTCTCTCTCCCTCTCGCAGTCTCTCTCTCTCGCAGTCTCTCTCTCTCGCAGTCTCTCTCTCTCGCAGTCTCTCTCTCTCGCAGTCTCTCTCTCTCTCGCAGTCTCTCTCTCTCTCGCAGTCTCTCTCTCTCGCAGTCTCTCTCCCTCTCGCAGTTTCTCTCCCTCTCGCAGTTTCTCTCTCTCGCAGTCTCTCCCTCTCGCAGTCTCTCTCTCTCTCGCAGTCTCTCTCTCTCGCCGTCTGTCTCGCAGTCTCTCTCCCTCTGCAGTCTCTCCATCTGCAGTCTCTCCCTCTTGCAGTCTCTCACTCTCGAAGTCTCTCCCTCTCGCAGTCTCTCTCTATCGCAGTCTCTCTCTCTCTCGCCGTCTCCCCCCTCTCGCAGCCTCTCTCTCTCTCGCAGCCTCTCTCTCTCTCGCAGCCTCACTCTCTCTCGCAGTCTCTCTCCCTCTCGCAGTCTCTCTCTCTCTCACAGTCTGTCCCTCTCGCAGTCTCTCCCTCTCGCAGTCTCTCTCTCGCAGTCTCTCTCTCTCGCAGTCTCTACCTCTCGCAGTCTCTCCCTCTCGCAGTCTCTCCCTCTAGCAGTCTCTCCCTCTCGCAGTCTCTCCCTCTCGCAGTCTCTCCCTCTCGCAGTCTCTCCCTCTCGCAGTCTCTCCCTCTCGCAGTCTCTCCCTCTCGCAGTCTCTCCCTCTCGCAGTCTCTCCCTCTCGCAGTCTCTCCCTCTCTCAGTCTCTCCCTCTCGCAGTCTCTCCCTCTCGCAGTCTCTCCCTCTCGCAGTCTCTCCCTCTCGCAGTCTCTCCCTCTCGCAGTCTCTCTCTCTCTCGCAGTCTCTCTCTCTCTCTCGCAGTCTCTCTCTCTCTCGCAGTCTCTCTCCCACGCAGTCTCTCTCTGTCGCAGTCTCTCCCTCTCGCAGTCTCTCTCCCTCTCGCAGTCTCTCTCTGTCTCGCAGTCTCTCCCTCTCGCAGTCTCTCTCTCTCGCAGTCTCTCTCTCTCGCAGTCTCTCTCTCTCGCAGTCTCTCTCTCTCGCAGTCTCTCTCTCTCGCAGTCTCTCTCTCTCGCAGTCTCTCTCTCTCGCAGTCTCTCTCTCTCTCGCAGTCTCTCTCTCTCGCAGTCTCTCTCTCTCGCAGTCTCTCTCGCAGTCTCTCTCTCTCGCAGTCTCTCTCTCTCGCAGTCTCTCTCTCTCGCAGACTCTCTCTCTCGCAGTCTCTCTCTCTCGCAGTCTCTCTCTCTCGCAGTCTCTCTCTCTCTCGCAGTCTCTCTCTCTCTCGCAGTCTCTCTCTCTCGCAGTCACTCTCCCTCTCGCAGTCTGTCTCCCTCTCGCAGTCTGTCTCCCTCTCGCAGTCTGTCTCCCTCTCGCAGTCTGTCTCCCTCTCGCAGTCTGTCTCCCTCTCGCAGTCTGTCTCCCTCTCGCAGTCTGTCTCCCTCTCGCAGTCTGTCTCCCTCTCGCAGTCTGTCTCCCTCTCGCAGTCTGTCTCCCTCTCGCAGTCTGTCTCCCTCTCGCAGTCTGTCTCCCTCTCGCAGTCTGTCTCCCTCTCGCAGTCTGTCTCCCTCTCGCAGTCTCTCTCACTCTCGCAGTCTCTCTCACTCTCGCAGCCTCTCTCACTCTCGCAGTCTCTCTCCCTCTCGCAGTCTCTCTCCCTCTCGCAGTCTCTCTCCCTCTCGCAGTCTCTCTCCCTCTCGCCGTCTCTCTCCCTCTCGCAGTCTCTCTCCCTCTCGCAGTCTCTCTCCCTCTCGCAGTCTCTCTCCCTCTCGCCGTCTCTCTCCCTCTCGCAGTCTCTCTCCCTCTCGCAGTCTCTCTCCCTCTCGCAGTCTCTCTCCCTCTCGCAGTCTCTCCCTCTCGCAGTCTCTCCCTCTCGCAGCCTCTCCCTCTCGCAGCCTCTCCCTCTCGCAGTCTCTCCCTCTCGCAGTCTCTCCCTCTCGCAGTCTCTCCCTCTCGCAGTCTCTCCCTCTCGCAGTCTCTCTCCCTCGCGCAGTCTCTCTCCCTCGCGCAGTCTCTCTCCCTCGCGCAGTCTCTCTCCCTCGCGCAGTCTCTCTCCCTCGCGCAGTCTCTCTCCCTCGCGCAGTCTCTCTCCCTCGCGCAGTCTCTCTCCCTCGCGCAGTCTCTCCCTCTCGCAGACTCTCTCTCTCGCAGTCCCTCTCTCTCGCAGTCTCTCCCTCTCGCAGTCTGTCTCCCTCTCGCAGTCTGTCTCCCTCTCGCAGTCTGTCTCCCTCTCGCAGTCTGTCTCCCTCTCGCAGTCTGTCTCCCTCTCGCAGTCTCTCTCCCTCTCGCAGTCTCTCTCCCTCTCGCAGTCTCTCTCCCTCTCGCAGTCTCTCTCCCTCTCGCAGTCTCTCTCCCTCACTCAGTCCCTCTACCTCTCGCGGTCTCTCTCCCTCTCGCAGTCTGTCTCTCTCTCGCAGTCTGTCTCTCTCTCGCAGTCTGTCTGTCTCTCGCCGTCTCTCTCCCTCTCGCAGTCTCTCTCTCTCGCAGTCTCTCTCTCTCGCAGTCTCTCTCTCTCGCAGTCTCTCTCTCTCGCAGTCTCTCTCTCTCTCGCAGTCTCTCTCTCTCTCGCAGTCTCTCTCTCTCGCAGTCTCTCTCCCTCTCGCAGTTTCTCTCCCTCTCGCAGTTTCTCTCTCTCGCAGTCTCTCCCTCTCGCAGTCTCTCTCTCTCTCGCAGTCTCTCTCTCTCGCCGTCTGTCTCGCAGTCTCTCTCCCTCTGCAGTCTCTCCATCTGCAGTCTCTCCCTCTTGCAGTCTCTCACTCTCGAAGTCTCTCCCTCTCGCAGTCTCTCTCTATCGCAGTCTCTCTCTCTCTCGCCGTCTCCCCCCTCTCGCAGCCTCTCTCTCTCTCGCAGCCTCTCTCTCTCTCGCAGCCTCACTCTCTCTCGCAGTCTCTCTCCCTCTCGCAGTCTCTCTCTCTCTCACAGTCTGTCCCTCTCGCAGTCTCTCCCTCTCGCAGTCTCTCTCTCGCAGTCTCTCTCTCTCGCAGTCTCTACCTCTCGCAGTCTCTCCCTCTCGCAGTCTCTCCCTCTCGCAGTCTCTCCCTCTCGCAGTCTCTCCCTCTCGCAGTCTCTCCCTCTCGCAGTCTCTCCCTCTCGCAGTCTCTCCCTCTCGCAGTCTCTCCCTCTCGCAGTCTCTCCCTCTCGCAGTCTCTCCCTCTCGCAGTCTCTCCCTCTCGCAGTCTCTCCCTCTCGCAGTCTCTCCCTCTCGCAGTCTCTCCCTCTCTCAGTCTCTCCCTCTCGCAGTCTCTCCCTCTCGCAGTCTCTCCCTCTCGCAGTCTCTCTCTCTCGCAGTCTCTCTCTCTCGCAGTCTCTCTCTCTCTCGCAGTCTCTCTCCCACGCAGTCTCTCTCTGTCGCAGTCTCTCACTCTCGCAGTCTCTCTCCCTCTCGCAGTCTCTCTCTGTCTCGCAGTCTCTCCCTCTCGCAGTCTCTCTCTCTCGCAGTCTCTCTCTCTCGCACTCTCTCTCTCTCGCAGTCTCTCTCTCTCGCAGTCTCTCTCTCTCGCAGTCTGTCTCTCTCGCAGTCTCTCTCTCTCGCAGTCTCTCTCTCTCGCAGTCTCTCTCTCTCGCAGTCTCTCTCTCTCTCGCAGTCTCTCTCTCTCGCTGTCTCTCTCTCTCGCAGTCTCTCTCTCTCGCAGTCTCTCTCTCTCCCTGTCTCTCTCTCTCGCTGTCTCTCTCTCTCTCGCAGTCTCTCTCTCTCGCAGTCTCTCTCCCTCTCGCAGTCTGTCTCCCTCTCGCAGTCTGTCTCCCTCTCGCAGTCTGTCTCCCTCTCGCAGTCTGTCTCCCTCTCGCAGTCTGTCTCCCTCTCGCAGTCTGTCTCCCTCTCGCAGTCTGTCTCCCTCTCGCAGTCTGTCTCCCTCTCGCAGTCTGTCTCCCTCTCGCAGTCTGTCTCCCTCTCGCAGTCTCTCTCCCTCTCGCAGTCTCTCTCCCTCTCGCAGTGTCTCTCCCTCTCGCAGTCTCTCTCCCTCACTCAGTCCCTCTACCTCTCGCGGTCTCTCTCCCTCTCGCAGTCTGTCTCTCTCTCGCAGTCTGTCTCTCTCTCGCAGTCTGTCTCTCTCTCGCAGTCTGTCTCTCTCTCGCAGTCTCTCTCTCTCTCGCAGTCTCTCTCTCTCGCAGTCTCTCTCGCAGTCTCTCTCTCTCGCAGTCTCTCTCTCTCTCGCAGTCTCTCTCTCTCGCAGTCTGTCTCTCTCTCGCAGTCTCTCTCTCTCTCGCAGTCTCTCTCTCTCGCAGTCTGTCTCTCTCTCGCAGTCTCTCTCTCTCTCGCAGTCTCTCTCTCTCGCAGTCTCTCTCGCAGTCTCTCTCTCTCGCAGTCTCTCTCTCTCTCGCAGTCTCTCTCTCTCGCAGTCTGTCTCTCTCTCGCAGTCTGTCTCTCTCTCGCAGTCTCTCTCTCTCGCAGTCTGTCTCTCTCTCGCAGTCTCTCTCTCTCTCGCAGTCTCTCTCTCTCGCAGTCTCTCTCGCAGTCTCTCTCTCTCGCAGTCTCTCTCTCTCTCGCAGTCTCTCTCTCTCGCAGTCTCTCTCTCTCGCAGTCTCTCTCGCAGTCTCTCTCTCTCGCAGTCTCTCTCTCTCGCAGTCTCTCTCTCTCGCAGCCTCTCTCCCTCTCGCAGTTTCTCTCCCTCTCGCAGTTTCTCTCTCTCGCAGTCTCTCCCTCTCGCAGTCTCTCTCCCTCTCGCAGTCTCTCTCCCTCTCGCAGTCTCTCTCTCTCTCGCAGTCTCCCTCTCTCTCGCAGTCTCTCTCTCTCGCCGTCAGTCTCGCAGTCTCTCTCCCTCTGCAGTCTCTCCATCTGCTGTCTCTCCCTCTCGCAGTCTCTCACTCTCGAAGTCTCTCCCTCTCGCAGTCTCTCTCTATCGCAGTCTCTCTCTCTCTCGCGGTCTCCCCCCTCTCGCAGCCTCTCTCTCTCTCTCGCAGCCTCTCTCTCTCTCGCAGCCTCTCTCTCTCTCGCAGTCTCTCTCTCTCGCAGTCTCTCTCCCTCTCGCAGTCTCTCTCTCTCTCGCAGTCTGTCCCTCTCGCAGTCTCTCCCTTTCGCAGTCTCTCTCTCTCTCGCAGTCTCTCCCTCTCGCAGTCTCTCTCTCGCAGTCTCTCTCTCTCGCAGTCTCTACCTCTCGCAGTCTCTCCCTCTCGCAGTCTCTCCCTCTCCCATTCTCTCCCTCTCGCAGTCTCTCTCTCTCGCAGTCTCTCTCTCTCGCAGTCTCTCTCTCTCGCAGTCTCTCTCTCTCGCAGTCTCTCTCTCTCGCAGTCTCTCTCGCAGTCTCTCTCTTTCGCAGTCTCTCTCTCCCTCGCAGCCTCTCTCTCTCGCAGTCTCTCTCCCCCTTGCAGTCTGTCTCCCTCTCGCAGTCTGTCTCCCTCTCGCAGTCTGTCCCCCTCTCGCAGTCTGTCTCCCTCTCGCAGTCTGTCTCCCTCTCGCAGTCTGTCTCCCTCTCGCAGTCTGTCTCCCTCTCGCAGTCTGTCTCCCTCTCGCAGTCTGTCTCCCTCTCGCAGTCTGTCTCCCTCTCGCAGTCTCTCTCCCTCTCGCAGTCTCTCTCCCTCTCGCAGTCTCTCTCCCTCTCGCAGTCTCTCTCCCTCTCGCAGTCTCTCTCCCTCTCGCAGTCTCTCTCCCTCTCGCAGTCTCTCTCCCTCTCGCAGTCTCTCTCCCTCTCGCAGTCTCTCTCCCTCACTCAGTCCCTCTACCTCTCGCGGTCTGTCTCTCTCTCGCAGTCTGTCTCTCTCTCGCAGTCTGTCTCTCTCTCGCAGTCTGTCTGTCTCTCGCCGTCTCTCTCCCTCTCGCAGTCTCTCTCTCTCGCAGTCTCTCTCTCTCGCAGTCTCTCCCTCTCGCAGTCTCTCACTCTCGATGTCTCTCCCTCTCGCAGTCTCTCTCTATCGCGGTCTCTCTCTCTCTCGCGGCCTCCCCCCTCTCGCAGCCTCTCTCTCTCTCGCAGCCTCTCTCTCTCTCGCAGCCTCACTCTCTCTCACAGTCTCTCTCCCTCTCGCAGTCTCTCTCTCTCTCACAGTCTGTCCCTCTCGCAGTCTCTCCCTCTCGCAGTCTCTCCCTCTCGCAGTCTCTCCCTCTCGCAGTCTCTCCCTCTCGCAGTCTCTCCCTCTCGCAGTCTCTCCCTCTCGCAGTCTCTCCCTCTCGCAGTCTCTCCCTCTCTCGCAGTCTTTCTCTCTCTCGCAGTCTTTCTCTCTCTCGCAGTCTCTCTCTCTGTCGCAGTCTCTCTCACTCTCGCAGTCTCTCTCCCTCTCGCAGTCTCTCCCTCTCGCAGTCTCTCCCTCTCGCAGTCTCTCTCTCTCGCAGTCTCTCTCTCTCGCAGTCTCTCTCTCTCGCAGTCTCTCTCTCTCGCACTCTCTCTCTCTCGCACTCTCTCTCTCTCGCAGTCTCGCTCGCAGTCTCTCTCTCTCGCAGTCTCTCTCTCTCGCAGTCTCTCTCGCAGTCTCTCTCTCGCAGTCTCTCTCTCTCGCAGTCTCTCTCTCTCGCCGTCTCTCTCTCTCGCAGTCTCTCTCTCTCGCTGTCTCTCTCTCTCGCAGTCTCTCTCTCTCGCAGTCTCTCTCTCTCGCAGTCTCTCTCGCAGTCTCTCTCTTTCGCAGTCTCTCTCTCTCGCAGTCTCTCTCTCTCGCTGTCTCTCTCTCTCTCGCAGTCTCTCTCTCTCGCAGTCTCTCTCCCTGTCGCAGTCTGTCCCCCTCTCGCAGTCTGTCTCCCTCTCGCAGTCTGTCTCCCTCTCGCAGTCTGTCTCCCTCTCGCAGTCTGTCTCCCTCTCGCAGTCTGTCTCCCTCTCGCAGTCTGTCTCCCTCTCGCAGTCTGTCTCCCTCTCGCAGTCTGACTCCCTCTCGCAGTCTGTCTCCCTCTCGCAGTCTGTCTCCCTCTCGCAGTCTGTCTCCCTCTCGCAGTCTGTCTCCCTCTCGCAGTCTGTCTCCCTCTCGCAGTCTGTCTCCCTCTCGCAGTCTGTCTCCCTCTCGCAGTCTGTCTCCCTCTCGCAGTCTGTCTCCCTCTCGCAGTCTGTCTCCCTCTCGCAGTCTGTCTCCCTCTCGCAGTCTCTCTCCCTCTCGCAGTCTCTCTCCCTCTCGCAGTCTGTCTCCCTCTCGCAGTCTGTCTCCCTCTCGCAGTCTGTCTCCCTCTCGCAGTCTGTCTCCCTCTCGCAGTCTGTCTCCCTCTCGCAGTCTGTCTCCCTCTCGCAGTCTGTCTCCCTCTCGCAGTCTGTCTCCCTCTCGCAGTCTCTCTCCCTCTCGCAGTCTCTCTCCCTCTCGCAGTGTCTCTCCCTCTCGCAGTCTCTCTCCCTCACTCAGTCCCTCTACCTCTCGCGGTCTCTCTCCCTCTCGCAGTCTGTCTCTCTCTCGCAGTCTGTCTCTCTCTCGCAGTCTGTCTCTCTCTCGCAGTCTGTCTCTCTCTCGCAGTCTCTCTCTCTCTCGCAGTCTCTCTCTCTCGCAGTCTCTCTCTCTCGCAGTCTCTCTCTCTCTCGCAGTCTCTCTCTCTCGCAGTCTGTCTCTCTCTCGCAGTCTCTCTCTCTCTCGCAGTCTCTCTCTCTCGCAGTCTGTCTCTCTCTCGCAGTCTCTCTCTCTCTCGCAGTCTCTCTCTCTCGCAGTCTCTCTCGCAGTCTCTCTCTCTCGCAGTCTCTCTCTCTCTCGCAGTCTCTCTCTCTCGCAGTCTGTCTCTCTCTCGCAGTCTCTCTCTCTCTCGCAGTCTCTCTCTCTCGCAGTCTGTCTCTCTCTCGCAGTCTCTCTCTCTCTCGCAGTCTCTCTCTCTCGCAGTCTCTCTCGCAGTCTCTCTCTCTCGCAGTCTCTCTCTCTCTCTCGCAGTCTCTCTCTCTCGCAGTCTCTCTCTCTCGCAGTCTCTCTCGCAGTCTCTCTCTCTCGCAGTCTCTCTCTCTCGCAGTCTCTCTCTCTCGCAGCCTCTCTCCCTCTCGCAGTTTCTCTCCCTCTCGCAGTTTCTCTCTCTCGCAGTCTCTCCCTCTCGCAGTCTCTCTCCCTCTCGCAGTCTCTCTCCCTCTCGCAGTCTGTCTCCCTCTCGCAGTCTGTCTCCCTCTCGCAGTCTGTCTCCCTCTCGCAGTCTGTCTCCCTCTCGCAGTCTGTCTCCCTCTCGCAGTCTGACTCCCTCTCGCAGTCTGTCTCCCTCTCGCAGTCTGTCTCCCTCTCGCAGTCTGTCTCCCTCTCGCAGTCTGTCTCCCTCTCGCAGTCTGTCTCCCTCTCGCAGTCTGTCTCCCTCTCGCAGTCTGTCTCCCTCTCGCAGTCTGTCTCCCTCTCGCAGTCTGTCTCCCTCTCGCAGTCTGTCTCCCTCTCGCAGTCTGTCTCCCTCTCGCAGTCTCTCTCCCTCTCGCAGTCTCTCTCCCTCTCGCAGTCTGTCTCCCTCTCGCAGTCTGTCTCCCTCTCGCAGTCTGTCTCCCTCTCGCAGTCTGTCTCCCTCTCGCAGTCTGTCTCCCTCTCGCAGTCTGTCTCCCTCTCGCAGTCTGTCTCCCTCTCGCAGTCTGTCTCCCTCTCGCAGTCTCTCTCCCTCTCGCAGTCTCTCTCCCTCTCGCAGTGTCTCTCCCTCTCGCAGTCTCTCTCCCTCACTCAGTCCCTCTACCTCTCGCGGTCTCTCTCCCTCTCGCAGTCTGTCTCTCTCTCGCAGTCTGTCTCTCTCTCGCAGTCTGTCTCTCTCTCGCAGTCTGTCTCTCTCTCGCAGTCTCTCTCTCTCTCGCAGTCTCTCTCTCTCGCAGTCTCTCTCTCTCGCAGTCTCTCTCTCTCTCGCAGTCTCTCTCTCTCGCAGTCTGTCTCTCTCTCGCAGTCTCTCTCTCTCTCGCAGTCTCTCTCTCTCGCAGTCTGTCTCTCTCTCGCAGTCTCTCTCTCTCTCGCAGTCTCTCTCTCTCGCAGTCTCTCTCGCAGTCTCTCTCTCTCGCAGTCTCTCTCTCTCTCGCAGTCTCTCTCTCTCGCAGTCTGTCTCTCTCTCGCAGTCTCTCTCTCTCTCGCAGTCTCTCTCTCTCGCAGTCTGTCTCTCTCTCGCAGTCTCTCTCTCTCTCGCAGTCTCTCTCTCTCGCAGTCTCTCTCGCAGTCTCTCTCTCTCGCAGTCTCTCTCTCTCTCTCGCAGTCTCTCTCTCTCGCAGTCTCTCTCTCTCGCAGTCTCTCTCGCAGTCTCTCTCTCTCGCAGTCTCTCTCTCTCGCAGTCTCTCTCTCTCGCAGCCTCTCTCCCTCTCGCAGTTTCTCTCCCTCTCGCAGTTTCTCTCTCTCGCAGTCTCTCCCTCTCGCAGTCTCTCTCCCTCTCGCAGTCTCTCTCCCTCTCGCAGTCTCTCTCTCTCTCGCAGTCTCTCTCTCTCTCGCAGTCTCCCTCTCTCTCGCAGTCTCTCTCTCTCGCCGTCAGTCTCGCAGTCTCTCTCCCTCTGCAGTCTCTCCATCTGCTGTCTCTCCCTCTCGCAGTCTCTCACTCTCGAAGTCTCTCCCTCTCGCAGTCTCTCTCTATCGCAGTCTCTCTCTCTCTCGCGGTCTCCCCCCTCTCGCAGCCTCTCTCTCTCTCTCGCAGCCTCTCTCTCTCTCGCAGCCTCTCTCTCTCTCGCAGTCTCTCTCTCTCGCAGTCTCTCTCCCTCTCGCAGTCTCTCTCTCTCTCGCAGTCTGTCCCTCTCGCAGTCTCTCCCTTTCGCAGTCTCTCTCTCTCTCGCAGTCTCTCCCTCTCGCAGTCTCTCTCTCGCAGTCTCTCTCTCTCGCAGTCTCTACCTCTCGCAGTCTCTCCCTCTCGCAGTCTCTCCCTCTCCCATTCTCTCCCTCTCGCAGTCTCTCCCTCTCGCAGTCTCTCCCTCTCGCAGTCTCTCCCTCTCGCAGTCTCTCCCTCTCGCAGTCTCTCCCTCTCTCAGTCTCTCCCTCTCTCAGTCTCTCCCTCTCGCAGTCTCTCCCTCTCGCAGTCTCTCCCTCTCGCAGTCTCTCCCTCTCGCAGTCTGTCTCCCTCTCGCAGTCTGTCTACCTCTCGCAGTCTGTCTCCCTCTCGCAGTCTGTCTCCCTCTCGCAGTCTGTCTCCGTCTCGCAGTCTGTCTCCCTCTCGCAGTCTGTCTCCCTCTCGCAGTCTGTCTCCCTCTCGCAGTCTGTCTCCCTCTCGCAGTCTGTCTCCCTCTCGCAGTCTGTCTCCCTCTCGCAGTCTCTCTCTCTCTCGCAGTCTCTCCCTCTCGCAGTCTCTCTCTCTCGCAGTCTCTCTCTCTCGCAGTCTCTCTCTCTCGCAGTCTCTCTCTCCCGCAGTCTCTCTCTCCCGCAGTCTCTCTTTCTCGCAGTCTCTCTCTCTCGCAGTCTCTCTCTCGCAGTCTCTCTCTCTCGCAGTCTCTCTCTCTCGCAGTCTCTCTCTCTCGCAGTCTCTCTCTCTCGCAGTCTCTCTCTCTCGCAGTCTCTCTCGCAGTCTTTCTCTTTCGCAGTCTCTCTCTTTCGCAGTCTCTCTCTCTCGCAGTCTCTCTCTCTCCCAGTCTCTCTCTCTCTCGCTGTCTCTCTCTCCCTCGCAGTCTCTCTCTCTCGCAGTCTCTCTCCCTGTCGCAGTCTGTCTCCCTCTCGCAGTCTTTCTCTCTCTCGCAGTCTCTCTCTCTCGCAGTCTCTCTCTCTCGCAGTCTCTCTCTCTCTCGCAGTCTCTCTCTCTCTCGCAGTCTCTCTCTCGCAATCTCTCTCTCTCTCGCAGTCTCTCCTTCTCGAAGTCTCTCCCTCTCGCAGTCTTTCTCTCTCGCAGTCTCCCTCTCCCACGCGGTCTCTCTCTCTCTCTCGCAGTCTCTCCCTCTCGCAGTCTCTCTCCCTCTCGCAGTCTCTCTCTCTCTCGCAGTCTCTCTCTCTCGCAGTCTCTCTCTCTCGCAGTCTCTCTCTCTCGCAGTCTCTCTCTCTCGCAGTCTCTCTCTCTCGCACTCTCTCTCTCAGTCTCTCTCTCTCGCAGTCTCTCTCTCTCGCAGTCTCTCTCTCTCTCGCAGTCTCTCTCTCTCGCAGTCTCTCTCTCTCGCAGTCTCTCTCTCTCGCAGTCTCTCTCTCTCGCAGTCTCTCTCGCAGTCTCTCTCTCTCGCAATCTCTCTCGCAGTCTCTCTCTTTCGCAGTCTCTCTCTCTCGCACTCTCTCTCCCTGTCTCTCTCTCTCGCTGTCTCTCTCTCCCTCGCAGCCTCTCTCTCTCGCAGTCTCTCTCCCTCTTGCAGTCTGTCTCCCTCTCGCAGTCTGTCTCCCTCTCGCAGTCTGTCCCCCTCTCGCATTCTGTCCCCCTCTCGCAGTCTGTCCCCCTCTCGCAGTCTGTCTCCCTCTCGCAGTCTGTCTCCCTCTCGCAGTCTGTCTCCCTCTCGCAGTCTGTCTCCCTCTCGCAGTCTGTCTCCCTCTCGCAGTCTGTCTCCCTCTCGCAGTCTCTCTCCCTCTCGCAGTCTGTCTCCCTCTCGCAGTCTCTCTCCCTCTCGCAGTCTCTCTCCCTCTCGCAGTCTCTCTCCCTCTCGCAGTCTCTCTCCCTCTCGCAGTCTCTCTCCCTCTCGCAGTCTCTCTCCCTCTCGCAGTCTCTCTCCCTCTCGCAGTCTCTCTCCCTCACTCAGTCCCTCTACCTCTCGCGGTCTCTCTCCCTCTCGCAGTCTGTCTCTCTCTCGCAGTCTGTCTCTCTCTCGCAGTCTGTCTCTCTCTCGCAGTCTGTCTGTCTCTCGCCGTCTCTCTCCCTCTCGCAGTCTCTCTCTCTCGCAGTCTCTCTCTCTCGCAGTCTCTCTCTCTCGCAGTCTCTCTCTCTCTCGCAGTCTCTCTCTCTCTCGCAGTCTCTCTCTCTCGCAGTCTCTCTCCCTCTCGCAGTTTCTCTCCCTCTCGCAGTTTCTCTCTCTCGCAGTCTCTCCCTCTCGTAGTCTCTCTCTCTCTCGCAGTCTCTCTCTCTCGCCGTCTGTCTCGCAGTCTCTCTCCCTCTGCAGTCTCTCCATCTGCAGTCTCTCCCTCTCGCAGTCTCTCACTCTCGATGTCTCTCCCTCTCGTAGTCTCTCTCTATCGCGGTCTCTCTCTCTCTCGCGGCCTCCCCCCTCTCGCAGCCTCTCTCTCTCTCGCAGCCTCTCTCTCTCTCGCAGCCTCACTCTCTCTCGCAGTCTCTCTCCCTCTCGCAGTCTCTCTCTCTCTCACAGTCTGTCCCTCTCGCAGTCTCTCCCTCTCGCAGTCTCTCTCTCGCAGTCTCTCTCTCTCGCAGTCTCTACCTCTCGCAGTCTCTCCCTCTCGCAGTCTCTCCCTCTCGCAGCCTCTCCCTCTCGCAGTCTCTCCCTCTCGCAGTCTCTCCCTCTCGCAGTCTCTCCCTCTCGCAGTCTCTCCCTCTCGCAGTCTCTCCCTCTCGCAGTCTCTCCCTCTCGCAGTCTCTCCCTCTCGCAGTCTCTCCATCTCGCAGTCTCTCTCTGTCGCAGTCTCTCCCTCTCGCAGTCTCTCTCCCTCTCGCAGTCTCTCTCTGTCTCGCAGTCTCTCCCTCTCGCAGTCTCTCTCTCTCGCAGTCTCTCTCTCTCGCACTCTCTCTCTCTCGCAGTCTCTCTCTCTCGCAGTCTCTCTCTCTCGCAGTCTGTCTCTCTCGCAGTCTCTCTCTCTCGCAGTTTCTCGCTCTCGCAGTCTCTCTCTCTCGCAGTCTCTCTCTCTCTCGCAGTCTCTCTCTCTCGCAGTCTCTCTCTCTCGCAGTCTCTCTCTCTCGCAGTCTCTCTCTCTCCCTGTCTCTCTCTCTCGCTGTCTCTCTCTCTCTCGCAGTCTCTCTCTCTCGCAGTCTCTCTCACTCTCGCAGTCTGTCTCCCTCTCGCAGTCTGTCTCCCTCTCGCAGTCTGTCTCCCTCTCGCAGTCTGTCTCCCTCTCGCAGTCTGTCTCCCTCTCGCAGTCTGTCTCCCTCTCGCAGTCTGTCTCCCTCTCGGAGTCTGTCTCCCTCTCGCAGTCTGTCTCCCTCTCGCAGTCTGTCTCCCTCTCGCAGTCTCTCTCCCTCACGCAGTCTCTCTCCCTCGCGCAGTCTCTCTCCCTCGCGCAGTCTCTCTCCCTCGCGCAGTCTCTCTCCCTCGCGCAGTCTCTCTCCCTCGCGCAGTCTCTCTCCCTCGCGCAGTCTCTCTCCCTCGCGCAGTCTCTCTCCCTCGCGCAGTCTCTCTCCCTCGCGCAGTCTCTCTCCCTCGCGCAGTCTCTCTCCCTCGCGCAGTCTCTCTGCCTCGCGCAGTCTCTCTCCCTCGCGCAGTGTCTCTCGCTCGCGCAGTCTCTCTCCCTCGCGCAGTCTCTCTCCCTCGCGCAGTCTCTCTCCCTCGCGCAGTCTCTCTCTCTCTCGCAGTCTCTCCCTCTCGCAGTCACTCTCTCTCGCAGTCTGTCTCTCTCTCGCAGTCTCTCTCTCTCTCGCAGTCTCTCTCTCTCGCAGTCTGTCTCTCTCTCGCAGTCTCTCTCTCTCTCGCAGTCTCTCTCTCTCGCAGTCTCTCTCGCAGTCTCTCTCTCTCGCTGTCTCTCTCTCTCGCAGTCTCTCTCTCTCTCGCAGTCTCTCTCTCTCGCAGTCTGTCTCTCTCTCGCAGTCTCTCTCTCTCTCGCAGTCTCTCTCTCTCGCAGTCTGTCTCTCTCTCGCAGTCTCTCTCTCTCTCGCAGTCTCTCTCTCTCGCAGTCTCTCTCGCAGTCTCTCTCTCTCGCAGTCTCTCTCTCTCTCGCAGTCTCTCTCTCTCGCAGTCTGTCTCTCTCTCGCAGTCTCTCTCTCTCTCGCAGTCTCTCTCTCTCGCAGTCTGTCTCTCTCTCGCAGTCTCTCTCTCTCTCGCAGTCTCTCTCTCTCGCAGTCTCTCTCGCAGTCTCTCTCTCTCGCAGTCTCTCTCTCTCTCTCGCAGTCTCTCTCTCTCGCAGTCTCTCTCTCTCGCAGTCTCTCTCGCAGTCTCTCTCTCTCGCAGTCTCTCTCTCTCGCAGTCTCTCTCTCTCGCAGCCTCTCTCCCTCTCGCAGTTTCTCTCCCTCTCGCAGTTTCTCTCTCTCGCAGTCTCTCCCTCTCGCAGTCTCTCTCCCTCTCGCAGTCTCTCTCCCTCTCGCAGTCTCTCTCTCTCTCGCAGTCTCTCTCTCTCTCGCAGTCTCCCTCTCTCTCGCAGTCTCTCTCTCTCGCCGTCAGTCTCGCAGTCTCTCTCCCTCTGCAGTCTCTCCATCTGCTGTCTCTCCCTCTCGCAGTCTCTCACTCTCGAAGTCTCTCCCTCTCGCAGTCTCTCTCTATCGCAGTCTCTCTCTCTCTCGCGGTCTCCCCCCTCTCGCAGCCTCTCTCTCACTCTCGCAGCCTCTCTCTCTCTCGCAGCCTCTCTCTCTCTCGCAGTCTCTCTCTCTCGCAGTCTCTCTCCCTCTCGCAGTCTCTCTCTCTCTCGCAGTCTGTCCCTCTCGCAGTCTCTCCCTTTCGCAGTCTCTCTCTCTCTCGCAGTCTCTCCCTCTCGCAGTCTCTCTCTCGCAGTCTCTCTCTCTCGCAGTCTCTACCTCTCGCAGTCTCTCCCTCTCGCAGTCTCTCCCTCTCCCATTCTCTCCCTCTCGCAGTCTCTCCCTCTCGCAGTCTCTCCCTCTCGCAGTCTCTCCCTCTCGCAGTCTCTCCCTCTCTCAGTCTCTCCCTCTCTCAGTCTCTCCCTCTCGCAGTCTCTCCCTCTCGCAGTCTCTCCCTCTCGCAGTCTCTCCCTCTCGCAGTCTGTCTCCCTCTCGCAGTCTGTCTACCTCTCGCAGTCTGTCTCCCTCTCGCAGTCTGTCTCCCTCTCGCAGTCTGTCTCCGTCTCGCAGTCTGTCTCCCTCTCGCAGTCTGTCTCCCTCTCGCAGTCTGTCTCCCTCTCGCAGTCTGTCTCCCTCTCGCAGTCTGTCTCCCTCTCGCAGTCTCTCTCTCTCTCGCAGTCTCTCCCTCTCGCAGTCTCTCTCTCTCGCAGTCTCTCTCTCTCGCAGTCTCTCTCTCTCGCAGTCTCTCTCTCTCGCAGTCTCTCTCTCCCGCAGTCTCTCTTTCTCGCAGTCTCTCTCTCTCTCGCAGTCTCTCTCTCGCAGTCTCTCTCTCTCGCA
Organism: Mustelus asterias; assembly: GCF_964213995.1. Classification (NCBI taxonomy): domain Eukaryota; kingdom Metazoa; phylum Chordata; class Chondrichthyes; order Carcharhiniformes; family Triakidae; genus Mustelus; species Mustelus asterias. The sequence continues at coordinate 105,633 of NW_027590980.1, read as the reverse complement.
GTCTCTCTCTCTCGCAGTCTCTCTCTCTCGCAGTCTCTCTCTCTCGCAGTCTCTCTCTCTCGCAGTCTCTCTCGCAGTCTTTCTCTTTCGCAGTCTCTCTCTTTCGCAGTCTCTCTCTCTCGCAGTCTCTCTCTCTCCCAGTCTCTCTCTCTCTCGCTGTCTCTCTCTCCCTCGCAGTCTCTCTCTCTCGCAGTCTCTCTCCCTGTCGCAGTCTGTCTCCCTCTCGCAGTCTTTCTCTCTCTCGCAGTCTCTCTCTCTCGCAGTCTCTCTCTCTCGCAGTCTCTCTCTCTCTCGCAGTCTCTCTCTCTCTCGCAGTCTCTCTCTCGCAATCTCTCTCTCTCTCGCAGTCTCTCCTTCTCGAAGTCTCTCCCTCTCGCAGTCTTTCTCTCTCGCAGTCTCCCTCTCCCACGCGGTCTCTCTCTCTCTCTCGCAGTCTCTCCCTCTCGCAGTCTCTCTCCCTCTCGCAGTCTCTCTCTCTCTCGCAGTCTCTCTCTCTCGCAGTCTCTCTCTCTCGCAGTCTCTCTCTCTCGCAGTCTCTCTCTCTCGCAGTCTCTCTCTCTCGCACTCTCTCTCTCAGTCTCTCTCTCTCGCAGTCTCTCTCTCTCGCAGTCTCTCTCTCTCTCGCAGTCTCTCTCTCTCGCAGTCTCTCTCTCTCGCAGTCTCTCTCTCTCGCAGTCTCTCTCTCTCGCAGTCTCTCTCGCAGTCTCTCTCTCTCGCAATCTCTCTCGCAGTCTCTCTCTTTCGCAGTCTCTCTCTCTCGCACTCTCTCTCCCTGTCTCTCTCTCTCGCTGTCTCTCTCTCCCTCGCAGCCTCTCTCTCTCGCAGTCTCTCTCCCTCTTGCAGTCTGTCTCCCTCTCGCAGTCTGTCTCCCTCTCGCAGTCTGTCCCCCTCTCGCAGTCTGTCCCCCTCTCGCAGTCTGTCTCCCTCTCGCAGTCTGTCTCCCTCTCGCAGTCTGTCTCCCTCTCGCAGTCTGTCTCCCTCTCGCAGTCTGTCTCCCTCTCGCAGTCTCTCTCCCTCGCGCAGTCTCTCTCCCTCGCGCAGTCTCTCTCCCTCGCGCAGTCTCTCTCCCTCGCGCAGTCTCTCTGCCTCGCGCAGTCTCTCTCCCTCGCGCAGTGTCTCTCGCTCGCGCAGTCTCTCTCCCTCGCGCAGTCTCTCTCCCTCGCGCAGTCTCTCTCCCTCGCGCAGTCTCTCTCTCTCTCGCAGTCTCTCCCTCTCGCAGTCACTCTCTCTCGCAGTCTGTCTCTCTCTCGCAGTCTCTCTCTCTCTCGCAGTCTCTCTCTCTCGCAGTCTGTCTCTCTCTCGCAGTCTCTCTCTCTCTCGCAGTCTCTCTCTCTCGCAGTCTCTCTCGCAGTCTCTCTCTCTCGCTGTCTCTCTCTCTCGCAGTCTCTCTCTCTCTCGCAGTCTCTCTCTCTCGCAGTCTGTCTCTCTCTCGCAGTCTCTCTCTCTCTCGCAGTCTCTCTCTCTCGCAGTCTGTCTCTCTCTCGCAGTCTCTCTCTCTCTCGCAGTCTCTCTCTCTCGCAGTCTCTCTCGCAGTCTCTCTCTCTCGCAGTCTCTCTCTCTCTCGCAGTCTCTCTCTCTCGCAGTCTGTCTCTCTCTCGCAGTCTCTCTCTCTCTCGCAGTCTCTCTCTCTCGCAGTCTGTCTCTCTCTCGCAGTCTCTCTCTCTCTCGCAGTCTCTCTCTCTCGCAGTCTCTCTCGCAGTCTCTCTCTCTCGCAGTCTCTCTCTCTCTCTCGCAGTCTCTCTCTCTCGCAGTCTCTCTCTCTCGCAGTCTCTCTCGCAGTCTCTCTCTCTCGCAGTCTCTCTCTCTCGCAGTCTCTCTCTCTCGCAGCCTCTCTCCCTCTCGCAGTTTCTCTCCCTCTCGCAGTTTCTCTCTCTCGCAGTCTCTCCCTCTCGCAGTCTCTCTCCCTCTCGCAGTCTCTCTCCCTCTCGCAGTCTCTCTCTCTCTCGCAGTCTCTCTCTCTCTCGCAGTCTCCCTCTCTCTCGCAGTCTCTCTCTCTCGCCGTCAGTCTCGCAGTCTCTCTCCCTCTGCAGTCTCTCCATCTGCTGTCTCTCCCTCTCGCAGTCTCTCACTCTCGAAGTCTCTCCCTCTCGCAGTCTCTCTCTATCGCAGTCTCTCTCTCTCTCGCGGTCTCCCCCCTCTCGCAGCCTCTCTCTCACTCTCGCAGCCTCTCTCTCTCTCGCAGCCTCTCTCTCTCTCGCAGTCTCTCTCTCTCGCAGTCTCTCTCCCTCTCGCAGTCTCTCTCTCTCTCGCAGTCTGTCCCTCTCGCAGTCTCTCCCTTTCGCAGTCTCTCTCTCTCTCGCAGTCTCTCCCTCTCGCAGTCTCTCTCTCGCAGTCTCTCTCTCTCGCAGTCTCTACCTCTCGCAGTCTCTCCCTCTCGCAGTCTCTCCCTCTCCCATTCTCTCCCTCTCGCAGTCTCTCCCTCTCGCAGTCTCTCCCTCTCGCAGTCTCTCCCTCTCGCAGTCTCTCCCTCTCTCAGTCTCTCCCTCTCTCAGTCTCTCCCTCTCGCAGTCTCTCCCTCTCGCAGTCTCTCCCTCTCGCAGTCTCTCCCTCTCGCAGTCTGTCTCCCTCTCGCAGTCTGTCTACCTCTCGCAGTCTGTCTCCCTCTCGCAGTCTGTCTCCCTCTCGCAGTCTGTCTCCGTCTCGCAGTCTGTCTCCCTCTCGCAGTCTGTCTCCCTCTCGCAGTCTGTCTCCCTCTCGCAGTCTGTCTCCCTCTCGCAGTCTGTCTCCCTCTCGCAGTCTCTCTCTCTCTCGCAGTCTCTCCCTCTCGCAGTCTCTCTCTCTCGCAGTCTCTCTCTCTCGCAGTCTCTCTCTCTCGCAGTCTCTCTCTCTCGCAGTCTCTCTCTCCCGCAGTCTCTCTTTCTCGCAGTCTCTCTCTCTCTCGCAGTCTCTCTCTCGCAGTCTCTCTCTCTCGCAGTCTCTCTCTCTCGCAGTCTCTCTCTCTCGCAGTCTCTCTCTCTCGCAGTCTCTCTCTCTCGCAGTCTCTCTCGCAGTCTTTCTCTTTCGCAGTCTCTCTCTTTCGCAGTCTCTCTCTCTCGCAGTCTCTCTCTCTCCCAGTCTCTCTCTCTCTCGCTGTCTCTCTCTCCCTCGCAGTCTCTCTCTCTCGCAGTCTCTCTCCCTGTCGCAGTCTGTCTCCCTCTCGCAGTCTTTCTCTCTCTCGCAGTCTCTCTCTCTCGCAGTCTCTCTCTCTCGCAGTCTCTCTCTCTCTCGCAGTCTCTCTCTCTCTCGCAGTCTCTCTCTCGCAATCTCTCTCTCTCTCGCAGTCTCTCCTTCTCGAAGTCTCTCCCTCTCGCAGTCTTTCTCTCTCGCAGTCTCCCTCTCCCACGCGGTCTCTCTCTCTCTCTCGCAGTCTCTCCCTCTCGCAGTCTCTCTCCCTCTCGCAGTCTCTCTCTCTCTCGCAGTCTCTCTCTCTCGCAGTCTCTCTCTCTCGCAGTCTCTCTCTCTCGCAGTCTCTCTCTCTCGCAGTCTCTCTCTCTCGCACTCTCTCTCTCAGTCTCTCTCTCTCGCAGTCTCTCTCTCTCGCAGTCTCTCTCTCTCTCGCAGTCTCTCTCTCTCGCAGTCTCTCTCTCTCGCAGTCTCTCTCTCTCGCAGTCTCTCTCTCTCGCAGTCTCTCTCGCAGTCTCTCTCTCTCGCAATCTCTCTCGCAGTCTCTCTCTTTCGCAGTCTCTCTCTCTCGCACTCTCTCTCCCTGTCTCTCTCTCTCGCTGTCTCTCTCTCCCTCGCAGCCTCTCTCTCTCGCAGTCTCTCTCCCTCTTGCAGTCTGTCTCCCTCTCGCAGTCTGTCTCCCTCTCGCAGTCTGTCCCCCTCTCGCAGTCTGTCCCCCTCTCGCAGTCTGTCTCCCTCTCGCAGTCTGTCTCCCTCTCGCAGTCTGTCTCCCTCTCGCAGTCTGTCTCCCTCTCGCAGTCTGTCTCCCTCTCGCAGTCTGTCTCCCTCTCGCAGTCTCTCTCCCTCTCGCAGTCTCTCTCCCTCTCGCAGTCTCTCTCCCTCTCGCAGTCTCTCTCCCTCTCGCAGTCTCTCTCCCTCTCGCAGTCTCTCTCCCTCTCGCAGTCTCTCTCCCTCTCGCAGTCTCTCTCCCTCTCGCAGTCTCTCTCCCTCTCGCAGTCTCTCTCCCTCACTCAGTCCCTCTACCTCTCGCGGTCTCTCTCCCTCTCGCAGTCTGTCTCTCTCTCGCAGTCTGTCTCTCTCTCGCAGTCTGTCTCTCTCTCGCAGTCTGTCTGTCTCTCGCCGTCTCTCTCCCTCTCGCAGTCTCTCTCTCTCGCAGTCTCTCTCTCTCGCAGTCTCTCTCTCTCGCAGTCTCTCTCTCTCTCGCAGTCTCTCTCTCTCTCGCAGTCTCTCTCTCTCGCAGTCTCTCTCCCTCTCGCAGTTTCTCTCCCTCTCGCAGTTTCTCTCTCTCGCAGTCTCTCCCTCTCGTAGTCTCTCTCTCTCTCGCAGTCTCTCTCTCTCGCCGTCTGTCTCGCAGTCTCTCTCCCTCTGCAGTCTCTCCATCTGCAGTCTCTCCCTCTCGCAGTCTCTCACTCTCGATGTCTCTCCCTCTCGTAGTCTCTCTCTATCGCGGTCTCTCTCTCTCTCGCGGCCTCCCCCCTCTCGCAGCCTCTCTCTCTCTCGCAGCCTCTCTCTCTCTCGCAGCCTCACTCTCTCTCGCAGTCTCTCTCCCTCTCGCAGTCTCTCTCTCTCTCACAGTCTGTCCCTCTCGCAGTCTCTCCCTCTCGCAGTCTCTCTCTCGCAGTCTCTCTCTCTCGCAGTCTCTACCTCTCGCAGTCTCTCCCTCTCGCAGTCTCTCCCTCTCGCAGCCTCTCCCTCTCGCAGTCTCTCCCTCTCGCAGTCTCTCCCTCTCGCAGTCTCTCCCTCTCGCAGTCTCTCCCTCTCGCAGTCTCTCCCTCTCGCAGTCTCTCCCTCTCGCAGTCTCTCCCTCTCGCAGTCTCTCCCTCTCGCAGTCTCTCTCTGTCGCAGTCTCTCCCTCTCGCAGTCTCTCTCCCTCTCGCAGTCTCTCTCTGTCTCGCAGTCTCTCCCTCTCGCAGTCTCTCTCTCTCGCAGTCTCTCTCTCTCGCAGTCTCTCTCTCTCGCAGTCTCTCTCTCTCGCAGTCTCTCTCTCTCGCAGTCTGTCTCTCTCGCAGTCTCTCTCTCTCGCAGTTTCTCGCTCTCGCAGTCTCTCTCTCTCGCAGTCTCTCTCTCTCTCGCAGTCTCTCTCTCTCGCAGTCTCTCTCTCTCGCAGTCTCTCTCTCTCGCAGTCTCTCTCTCTCCCTGTCTCTCTCTCTCGCTGTCTCTCTCTCTCTCGCAGTCTCTCTCTCTCGCAGTCTCTCTCACTCTCGCAGTCTGTCTCCCTCTCGCAGTCTGTCTCCCTCTCGCAGTCTGTCTCCCTCTCGCAGTCTGTCTCCCTCTCGCAGTCTGTCTCCCTCTCGCAGTCTGTCTCCCTCTCGCAGTCTGTCTCCCTCTCGGAGTCTGTCTCCCTCTCGCAGTCTGTCTCCCTCTCGCAGTCTGTCTCCCTCTCGCAGTCTCTCTCCCTCACGCAGTCTCTCTCCCTCGCGCAGTCTCTCTCCCTCGCGCAGTCTCTCTCCCTCGCGCAGTCTCTCTCCCTCGCGCAGTCTCTCTCCCTCGCGCAGTCTCTCTCCCTCGCGCAGTCTCTCTCCCTCGCGCAGTCTCTCTCCCTCGCGCAGTCTCTCTCCCTCGCGCAGTCTCTCTCCCTCGCGCAGTCTCTCTGCCTCGCGCAGTCTCTCTCCCTCGCGCAGTGTCTCTCGCTCGCGCAGTCTCTCTCCCTCGCGCAGTCTCTCTCCCTCGCGCAGTCTCTCTCCCTCGCGCAGTCTCTCTCTCTCTCGCAGTCTCTCCCTCTCGCAGTCACTCTCTCTCGCAGTCTCTCTCTCTCGCAGTCTCTCTCTCTCGCAGTCTCTCTCTCTCGCAGTCTCTCTCTCTCGCAGTCTCCTTCTCTCGCAGTCTCTCTCTCTCGCAGTCTCTCTCGCAGTCTCTCTCTCGCAGTCTCTCTCTCTCGCAGTCTCTCTCTCTCGCAGTCTCTCTCTCTCGCAGTCTCTCTCTCTCGCAGTCTCTCTCTCTCGCAGTCTCTCTCTCTCGCAGTCTCTCTCTCTCGCAGTCTCTCTCTCTCGCAGTCTCTCTCTCTCGCAGTCTCTCTCTCTCTCGCAGTCTCTCTCTCTCTCGCAGTCTCTCTCTCTCGCAGTCTCTCTCCCTCTCGCAGTTTCTCTCCCTCTCGCAGTTTCTCTCTCTCGCAGTCTCTCCCTCTCGCAGTCTCTCTCTCTCTCGCAGTCTCTCTCTCTCGCCGTCTGTCTCGCAGTCTCTCTCCCTCTGCAGTCTCTCCATCTGCAGTCTCTCCCTCTCGCAGTCTCTCACTCTCGATGTCTCTCCCTCTCGCAGTCTCTCTCTATCGCGGTCTCTCTCTCTCTCGCGGCCTCCCCCCTCTCGCAGCCTCTCTCTCTCTCGCAGCCTCTCTCTCTCTCGCAGCCTCACTCTCTCTCGCAGTCTCTCTCCCTCTCGCAGTCTCTCTCTCTTTCACAGTCTGTCCCTCTCGCAGTCTCTCCCTCTCGCAGTCTCTCTCTCGCAGTCTCTCTCTCTCGCAGTCTCTACCTCTCGCAGTCTCTCCCTCTCGCAGTCTCTCCCTCTCGCAGTCTCTCCCTCTCGCAGTCTCTCCCTCTCGCAGTCTCTCCCTCTCGCAGTCTCTCCCTCTCGCAGTCTCTCCCTCTCGCAGTCTCCCTCTCGCAGTCTCTCCCTCTCGCAGTCTCTCCCTCTCGCAGTCTCTCCCTCTCGCAGTCTCTCTCTGTCGCAGTCTCTCCCTCTCGCAGTCTCTCTCCCTCTCGCAGTCTCTCTCTGTCTCGCAGTCTCTCCCTCTCGCAGTCTCTCTCTCTCGCAGTCTCTCTCTCTCGCACTCTCTCTCTCTCGCAGTCTCTCTCTCTCGCAGTCTCTCTCTCTCGCAGTCTGTCTCTCTCGCAGTCTCTCTCTCTCGCAGTTTCTCTCTCTCGCAGTCTCTCTCGCAGTCTCTCTCTCTCTCGCAGTCTCTCTCTCTCGCAGTCTCTCTCTCTCGCAGTCTCTCTCTCTCGCAGTCTCTCTCTCTCCCTGTCTCTCTCTCTCGCTGTCTCTCTCTCTCTCGCAGTCTCTCTCTCTCGCAGTCTCTCTCCCTCTCGCAGTCTGTCTCCCTCTCGCAGTCTGTCTCCCTCTCACAGTCTGTCTCCCTCTCGCAGTCTGTCTCCCTCCCGCAGTCTGTCTCCCTCTCGCAGTCTGTCTCCCTCTCGGAGTCTGTCTCCCTCTCGCAGTCTGTCTCCCTCTCGCAGTCTGTCTCCCTCTCGCAGTCTGTCTCCCTCTCGCAGTCTCTCTCCCTCCCGCAGTCTCTCTCCCTCGCGCAGTCTCTCTCCCTCGCGCAGTCTCTCTCCCTCGCGCAGTCTCTCTCCCTCGCGCAGTCTCTCTCCCTCGCGCAGTCTCTCTCCCTCGCGCAGTCTCTCTCCCTCGCGCAGTCTCTCTGCCTCGCGCAGTCTCTCTCCCTCGGGCAGTCTCTCTCCCTCGCGCAGTCTCTCTCCCTCGCGCAGTCTCTCTCCCTCGCGCAGTCTCTCTCCCTCGCGCAGTCTCTCTCTCTCTCGCAGTATCTCCCTCTCGCAGTCTCTCTCTCTCGCAGTCTCTCTCTCTCGCAGTCTCTCTCTCTCGCAGTCTCCTTCTCTCGCAGTCTCTCTCTCTCGCAGTCTCTCTCGCAGTCTCTCTCTCGCAGTCTCTCTCTCTCGCAGTCTCTCTCTCTCGCAGTCTCTCTCTCTCGCAGTCTCTCTCTCTCGCAGTCTCTCTCTCTCGCAGTCTCTCTCTCTCGCAGTCTCTCTCTCTCGCACTCTCTCTCTCTCGCAGTCTCTCTCTCTCGCAGTCTCTCTCTCTCGCAGTCTGTCTCTCTCGCAGTCTCTCTCTCTCGCAGTCTCTCTCTCTCGCAGTCTCTCTCTCTCGCAGTCTCTCCCTCTCTCGCAGTCTCTCTCCCTCGCGCAGTCTCTCTCCCTCGCGCAGTCTCTCTCCCTCGCGCAGTCTCTCTCCCTCGCGCAGTCACTCTCCCTCGCGCAGTCCCTCTCCCTCGCGCAGTCCCTCTCCCTCGCGCAGTCCCTCTCCCTCGCGCCGTCTCTCTCCCTCGCGCAGTCTCTCTCCCTCGCGCAGTCTCTCTCCCTCGCGCAGTGTCTCTGCCTCGTGCAGTCTCTCTCCCTCGCGCAGTCTCTCTCCCTCGCGCAGTCTCTCTCCCTCGCGCAGTCTCTCTCCCTCGCGCAGTCTCTCTCCCTCGCGCAGTCTCTCTCCCTCGCGCAGTCTCTCTCCCTCGCGCAGTCTCTCTCCCTCGCGCAGTCTCTCTGCCTCGCGCAGTCTCTTTCCCTCGCGCAGTCTCTCTCCCTCGCGCAGTCTCTCCCTCTCGCAGACTCTCTCTCTCGCAGTCTCTCTCTCTCGCAGTCTCTCCCTCTCGCAGTCTCTCTCCCTCGCGCAGTCTCTCCCTCTCGCAGACTCTCTCTCTCGCAGTCTCTCTCTCTCGCAGTCTCTCCCTCTCGCAGTCTGTCTCCCTCTCGCAGTCTGTCTCCCTCTCGCAGTCTGTCTCCCTCTCGCAGTCTGTCTCCCTCTCGCAGTCTGTCTCCCTCTCGCAGTCTGTCTCCCTCTCGCAGTCTGTCTCCCTCTCGCAGTCTGTCTCCCTCTCGCAGTCTCTCTCCCTCTCGCAGTCTCTCTCCCTCTCGCAGTCTCTCTCCCTCTCGCAGTCTCTCTCCCTCTCGCAGTCTCTCTCCCTCTCGCAGTCTCTCTCCCTCACTCAGTCCCTCTACCTCTCGCGGTCTCTCTCCCTCTCGCAGTCTGTCTGTCTCTCGCAGTCTGTCTCTCTCTCGCAGTCTGTCTGTCTCTCGCCGTCTCTCTCCCTCTCGCAGTCTCTCTCTCTCGCAGTCTCTCTCTCTCTCGCAGTCTCTCTCTCTCTCGCAGTCTCTCTCTCTCTCGCAGTCTCTCTCTCTCGCAGTCTCTCTCCCTCTCGCAGTTTCTCTCCCTCTCGCAGTTTCTCTCTCTCGCAGTCTCTCCCTCTCGCAGTCTCTCTCTCTCTCGCAGTCTCTCTCTCTCGCCGTCTGTCTCGCAGTCTCTCTCCCTCTGCAGTCTCTCCATCTGCAGTCTCTCCCTCTCGCAGTCTCTCACTCTCGAAGTCTCTCCCTCTCGCATTCTCTCTCTATCGCAGTCTCTCTTTCTCTCGCCGTCTCCCCCCTCTCGCAGCCTCTCTCTCTCTCGCAGCCTCTCTCTCTCTCGCAGCCTCACTCTCTCTCGCAGTCTCTCTCCCTCTCGCAGTCTCTCTCTCTCTCACAGTCTGTCCCTCTCGCAGTCTCTCCCTCTCGCAGTCTCTCTCTCGCAGTCTCTCTCTCTCGCAGTCTCTCCCTCTCGCAGTCTCTCCCTCTCGCAGTCTCTCCCTCTCGCAGTCTCTCCCTCTCGCAGTCTCTCCCTCTCGCAGTCTCTCCCTCTCGCAGTCTCTCCCTCTCGCAGTCTCTCCCTCTCGCAGTCTCTCCCTCTCGCAGTCTCTCCCTCTCGCAGTCTCTCCCTCTCGCAGTCTCTCCCTCTCGCAGTCTCTCCCTCTCGCATTCTCTCCCTCTCGCAGTCTCTCCCTCTCTCAGTCTCTCCCTCTCGCAGTCTCTCCCTCTCGCAGTCTCTCCCTCTCGCAGTCTCTCCCTCTCGCAGTCTCTCCCTCTCGCAGTCTCTCTCTCACTCGCAGTCTCTCTCTCTCTCTCGCAGTCTCTCTCTCTCTCGCAGTCTCTCTCCCACGCAGTCTCTCTCTGTCGCAGTCTCTCCCTCTCGCAGTCTCTCTCCCTCTCGCAGTCTCTCTCTGTCTCGCAGTCTCTCCCTCTCGCAGTCTCTCTCCCTCGCAGTCTCTCTCCCTCGCAGTCTCTCTCTCTCGCAGTCTCTCTCTCTCGCAGTCTCTCTCTCTCGCAGTCTCTCTCTCTCGCAGTCTCTCTCTCTCGCAGTCTCTCTCGCAGTCTCTCTATCTCCCGCATTCTCTCTCTCTCGCAGTCTCTCTCCCTCTCGCAGTCTGTCTCCCTCTCGCAGTCTGTCTCCCTCTCGCAGTCTGTCTCCCTCTCGCAGTCTGTCTCCCTCTCGCAGTCTCTCTCACTCTCGCAGTCTCTCTCACTCTCGCAGTCTCTCTCACTCTCGCAGTCTCTCTCCCTCTCGCAGTCTCTCTCCCTCTCGCAGTCTCTCTCCCTCTCGCAGTCTCTCTCCCTCTCGCAGTCTCTCTCCCTCTCGCCGTCTCTCTCCCTCTCGCAGTCTCTCTCCCTCTCGCAGTCTCTCTCCCTCTCGCAGTCTCTCTCCCTCTCGCCGTCTCTCTCCCTCTCGCAGTCTCTCTCCCTCTCGCAGTCTCTCTCCCTCTCGCAGTCTCTCTCCCTCTCGCAGTCTCTCCCTCTCGCAGTCTCTCCCTCTCGCAGCCTCTCCCTCTCGCAGCCTCTCCCTCTCGCAGTCTCTCCCTCTCGCAGTCTCTCCCTCTCGCAGTCTCTCCCTCTCGCAGTCTCTCCCTCTCGCAGTCTCTCTCCCTCTCGCAGTCTCTCTCCCTCGCGCAGTCTCTCTCCCTCGCGCAGTCTCTCTCCCTCGCGCAGTCTCTCTCCCTCGCGCAGTCTCTCTCCCTCGCGCAGTCTCTCTCCCTCGCGCAATCTCTCTCCCTCGCGCAGTCTCTCTCCCTCGCGCAGTCTCTCCCTCTCGCAGACTCTCTCTCTCGCAGTCTCTCTCTCTCGCAGTCTCTCCCTCTCGCAGTCTGTCTCCCTCTCGCAGTCTGTCTCCCTCTCGCAGTCTGTCTCCCTCTCGCAGTCTGTCTCCCTCTCGCAGTCTGTCTCCCTCTCGCAGTCTGTCTCTCTCTCGCAGTCTCTCTCTCTCGCCGTCTGTCTCGCAGTCTCTCTCCCTCTGCAGTCTCTCCATCTGCAGTCTCTCCCTCTTGCAGTCTCTCACTCTCGAAGTCTCTCCCTCTCGCAGTCTCTCTCTATCGCAGTCTCTCTCTCTCTCGCCGTCTCCCCCCTCTCGCAGCCTCTCTCTCTCTCGCAGCCTCTCTCTCTCTCGCAGCCTCACTCTCTCTCGCAGTCTCTCTCCCTCTCGCAGTCTCTCTCTCTCTCACAGTCTGTCCCTCTCGCAGTCTCTCCCTCTCGCAGTCTCTCTCTCGCAGTCTCTCTCTCTCGCAGTCTCTACCTCTCGCAGTCTCTCCCTCTCGCAGTCTCTCCCTCTCGCAGTCTCTCCCTCTCGCAGTCTCTCCCTCTCGCAGTCTCTCCCTCTCGCAGTCTGTCTCCCTCTCGCAGTCTCTCTCCCTCTCGCAGTCTCTCTCCCTCTCGCAGTCTCTCTCCCTCTCGCAGTCTCTCTCCCTCTCGCAGTCTCTCTCCCTCTCGCAGTCTCTCTCCCTCTCGCAGTCTCTCTCCCTCACTCAGTCCCTCTACCTCTCGCGGTCTCTCTCCCTCTCGCAGTCTGTCTCTCTCTCGCAGTCTGTCTCTCTCTCGCAGTCTGTCTCTCTCTCGCAGTCTGTCTGTCTCTCGCCGTCTCTCTCCCTCTCGCAGTCTCTCTCTCTCGCAGTCTCTCTCTCTCGCAGTCTCTCTCTCTCGCAGTCTCTCTCTCTCGCAGTCTCTCTCTCTCTCGCAGTCTCTCTCTCTCTCGCAGTCTCTCTCTCTCGCAGTCTCTCTCCCTCTCGCAGTTTCTCTCCCTCTCGCAGTTTCTCTCTCTCGCAGTCTCTCCCTCTCGCAGTCTCTCTCTCTCTCGCAGTCTCTCTCTCTCGCCGTCTGTCTCGCAGTCTCTCTCCCTCTGCAGTCTCTCCATCTGCAGTCTCTCCCTCTTGCAGTCTCTCACTCTCGAAGTCTCTCCCTCTCGCAGTCTCTCTCTATCGCAGTCTCTCTCTCTCTCGCCGTCTCCCCCCTCTCGCAGCCTCTCTCTCTCTCGCAGCCTCTCTCTCTCTCGCAGCCTCACTCTCTCTCGCAGTCTCTCTCCCTCTCGCAGTCTCTCTCTCTCTCACAGTCTGTCCCTCTCGCAGTCTCTCCCTCTCGCAGTCTCTCTCTCGCAGTCTCTCTCTCTCGCAGTCTCTACCTCTCGCAGTCTCTCCCTCTCGCAGTCTCTCCCTCTAGCAGTCTCTCCCTCTCGCAGTCTCTCCCTCTCGCAGTCTCTCCCTCTCGCAGTCTCTCCCTCTCGCAGTCTCTCCCTCTCGCAGTCTCTCCCTCTCGCAGTCTCTCCCTCTCGGAGTCTCTCCCTCTCGCAGTCTCTCCCTCTCTCAGTCTCTCCCTCTCGCAGTCTCTCCCTCTCGCAGTCTCTCCCTCTCGCAGTCTCTCCCTCTCGCAGTCTCTCCCTCTCGCAGTCTCTCTCTCTCTCGCAGTCTCTCTCTCTCTCTCGCAGTCTCTCTCTCTCTCGCAGTCTCTCTCCCACGCAGTCTCTCTCTGTCGCAGTCTCTCCCTCTCGCAGTCTCTCTCCCTCTCGCAGTCTCTCTCTGTCTCGCAGTCTCTCCCTCTCGCAGTCTCTCTCTCTCGCAGTCTCTCTCTCTCGCAGTCTCTCTCTCTCGCAGTCTCTCTCTCTCGCAGTCTCTCTCTCTCGCAGTCTCTCTCTCTCGCAGTCTCTCTCTCTCTCGCAGTCTCTCTCTCTCGCAGTCTCTCTCTCTCGCAGTCTCTCTCTCGCAGTCTCTCTCGCAGTCTCTCTCTCTCGCAGTCTCTCTCTCTCGCAGTCTCTCTCTCTCGCAGACTCTCTCTCTCGCAGTCTCTCTCTCTCGCAGTCTCTCTCTCTCGCAGTCTCTCTCTCAGTCTCTCTCTCTCTCGCAGTCTCTCTCTCTCGCAGTCACTCTCCCTCTCGCAGTCTGTCTCCCTCTCGCAGTCTGTCTCCCTCTCGCAGTCTGTCTCCCTCTCGCAGTCTGTCTCCCTCTCGCAGTCTGTCTCCCTCTCGCAGTCTGTCTCCCTCTCGCAGTCTGTCTCCCTCTCGCAGTCTGTCTCCCTCTCGCAGTCTGTCTCCCTCTCGCAGTCTGTCTCCCTCTCGCAGTCTGTCTCCCTCTCGCAGTCTGTCTCCCTCTCGCAGTCTCTCTCACTCTCGCAGTCTCTCTCACTCTCGCAGCCTCTCTCACTCTCGCAGTCTCTCTCCCTCTCGCAGTCTCTCTCCCTCTCGCAGTCTCTCTCCATCTCGCAGTCTCTCTCCCTCTCGCCGTCTCTCTCCCTCTCGCAGTCTCTCTCCCTCTCGCAGTCTCTCTCCCTCTCGCAGTCTCTCTCCCTCTCGCCGTCTCTCTCCCTCTCGCAGTCTCTCTCCCTCTCGCAGTCTCTCTCCCTCTCGCAGTCTCTCCCTCTCGCAGTCTCTCCCTCTCGCAGCCTCTCCCTCTCGCAGTCTCTCCCTCTCGCAGTCTCTCCCTCTCGCAGTCTCTCCCTCTCGCAGTCTCTCCCTCTCGCAGTCTCTCTCCCTCGCGCAGTCTCTCTCCCTCGCGCAGTCTCTCTCCCTCGCGCAGTCTCTCTCCCTCGCGCAGTCTCTCTCCCTCGCGCAGTCTCTCTCCCTCGCGCAATCTCTCTCCCTCGCGCAGTCTCTCTCCCTCGCGCAGTCTCTCCCTCTCGCAGACTCTCTCTCTCGCAGTCCCTCTCTCTCGCAGTCTCTCCCTCTCGCAGTCTGTCTCCCTCTCGCAGTCTGTCTCCCTCTCGCAGTCTGTCTCCCTCTCGCAGTCTGTCTCCCTCTCGCAGTCTCTCTCCCTCTCGCAGTCCCTCTCCCTCTCGCAGTCTCTCTCCCTCTCGCAGTCTCTCTCCCTCTCGCAGTCTCTCTCCCTCACTCAGTCCCTCTACCTCTCGCGGTCTCTCTCCCTCTCGCAGTCTGTCTCTCTCTCGCAGTCTGTCTCTCTCTCGCAGTCTGTCTGTCTCTCGCCGTCTCTCTCCCTCTCGCAGTCTCTCTCTCTCGCAGTCTCTCTCTCTCGCAGTCTCTCTCTCTCGCAGTCTCTCTCTCTCGCAGTCTCTCTCTCTCTCGCAGTCTCTCTCTCTCTCGCAGTCTCTCTCTCTCGCAGTCTCTCTCCCTCTCGCAGTTTCTCTCCCTCTCGCAGTTTCTCTCTCTCGCAGTCTCTTCCTCTCGCAGTCTCTCTCTCTCTCGCAGTCTCTCTCTCTCGCCGTCTGTCTCGCAGTCTCTCTCCCTCTGCAGTCTCTCCATCTGCAGTCTCTCCCTCTTGCAGTCTCTCACTCTCGAAGTCTCTCCCTCTCGCAGTCTCTCTCTATCGCAGTCTCTCTCTCTCTCGCCGTCTCCCCCCTCTCGCAGCCTCTCTCTCTCTCGCAGCCTCTCTCTCTCTCGCAGCCTCACTCTCTCTCGCAGTCTCTCTCCCTCTCGCAGTCTCTCTCTCTCTCACAGTCTGTCCCTCTCGCAGTCTCTCCCTCTCGCAGTCTCTCTCTCGCAGTCTCTCTCTCTCGCAGTCTCTACCTCTCGCAGTCTCTCCCTCTCGTAGTCTCTCCCTCTCGCAGTCTCTCCCTCTCGCAGTCTCTCCCTCTCGCAGTCTCTCCCTCTCGCAGTCTCTCCCTCTCGCAGTCTCTCCCTCTCGCAGTCTCTCCCTCTCGCAGTCTCTCCCTCTCGCAGTCTCTCCCTCTCGCAGTCTCTCCCTCTCGCAGTCTCTCCCTCTCGCAGTCTCTCCCTCTCGCAGTCTCTCCCTCTCTCAGTCTCTCCCCCTCGCAGTCTCTCCCTCTCGCAGTCTCTCCCTCTCGCAGTCTCTCTCTCTCGCAGTCTCTCTCTCTCGCAGTCTCTCTCTCTCTCGCAGTCTCTCTCCCACGCAGTCTCTCTCTGTCGCAGTCTCTCCCTCTCGCAGTCTCTCTCCCTCTCGCAGTCTCTCTCTGTCTCGCAGTCTCTCCCTCTCGCAGTCTCTCTCTCTCGCAGTCTCTCTCTCTCGCACTCTCTCTCTCTCGCAGTCTCTCTCTCTCGCAGTCTCTCTCTCTCGCAGTCTGTCTCTCTCGCAGTCTCTCTCTCTCGCAGTCTCTCTCTCTCGCAGTCTCTCTCTCTCGCAGTCTCTCTCTCTCTCGCAGTCTCTCTCTCTCGCTGTCTCTCTCTCTCGCAGTCTCTCTCTCTCGCAGTCTCTCTCTCTCCCTGTCTCTCTCTCTCGCTGTCTCTCTCTCTCTCGCAGTCTCTCTCTCTCGCAGTCTCTCTCCCTCTCGCAGTCTCTCTCCCTCTCGCAGTCTGTCTCCCTCTCGCAGTCTGTCTCCCTCTCGCAGTCTGTCTCCCTCTCGCAGTCTGTCTCCCTCTCGCAGTCTGTCTCCCTCTCGCAGTCTGTCTCCCTCTCGCAGTCTCTCTCCCTCGCGCAGTCTCTCTCCCTCGCGCAGTCTCTCTCCCTCGCGCAGTCTCTCTCCCTCGCGCAGTCTCTCTCCCTCGCGCAGTCTCTCTCCCTCGCGCAGTCTCTCTCCCTCGCGCAGTCTCTCTCCCTCGCGCAGTCTCTCTCCCTCGCGCAGTCTCTCTCCCTCGCGCAGTCTCTCTCCCTCGCGCAGTCTCTCTACCTCGCGCAGTCTCTCTGCCTCGCGCAGTCTCTCTCTCTCGCGCAGTCTCTCTCCCTCGCGCAGTCTCTCTCCCTCGCGCAGTCTCTCTCCCTCGCGCAGTCTCTCTCCCTCGCGCAGTCTCTCTCTCTCGCGCAGTCTCTCTCCCTCGCGCTGTCTCTCCCTCTCGCAGACTCTCTCTCTCGCAGTCTCTCTCTCTCGCAGTCTCTCTCTCTCGCAGTCTCTCCCTCTTGCAGTCTGTCTCCCTCTCGCAGTCTGTCTCCCTCTCGCAGTCTGTCTCCCTATCGCAGTCTGTCTCCCTCTCGCAGTCTGTCTCCATCTCGCAGTCTGTCTCCCTCTCGCAGTCTGTCTCCCTCTCGCAGTCTGTCTCCATCTCGCAGTCTGTCTCCCTCTCGCAGTCTGTCTCCCTCTCGCAGTCTGTCTCCCTCTCGCAGTCTGTCTCCCTCTCGCAGTCTGTCTCCCTCTCGCAGTCTGTCTCCCTCTCGCAGTCTGTCTCCCTCTCGCAGTCTGTCTCCCTCTCGCAGTCTGTCTCCCTCTCGCAGTTTGTCTCCCTCTCGCAGTCTGTCTCCCTCTCGCAGTCTCTCTCCCTCTCGCAGTCTGTCTCCCTCTCGCAGTCTCTCTCCCTCTCGCAGTCTCTCTCCCTCTCGCAGTCTCTCTCCCTCTCGCAGTCTCTCTCCGTCGCGCAGTCTCTCTCCCTCTCGCAGTCTCTCTCTCTCTCGCAGTCTCTCCCTCACTCAGTCTCTCTCTCTCGCAGTCTCTCTCTCTTTCGCAGTCTCTCTCTCTCGCAGTCTCTCTCTCTCTCGCAGTCTCTCTCTCTCTCGCAGTCTGTCTCTCTCTCGCAGTCTCTCTCTCTTTCGCAGTCTCTCTCCCTCTCGCAGTCTCTCTCCCTCTCGCAGTCTCTCTCCCTCTCGCAGTTTCTCTCCCTCGCAGTCTCTCCCTCTCGCAGTCTGTCCCTCTCGCAGTCTCTCTCTCTCTCGCAGTCTCTCTCTCTCGCCGTCTGTCTCGCAGTCTCTCTCCCTCTGCAGTCTCTCCCTCTGCAGTCTCTCCCGCTGCAGTCTCTCCCTCTGCAGTCTCTCACTCTCGCAGTCTCTCCCTCTCGCAGTCTCTCCCTCTCGCAGTCTCTCCCTCTCGCAGTCTCTCCCTCTCGCAGCCTCTCCCTCTCGCAGCCTCTCCCTCTCGCAGCCTCTCCCTCTCGCAGCCTCTCCCTCTCGCAGTCTCTCCCTCTCGCAGTCTCTCCCTCTCGCAGTCTCTCCCTCTCGCAGTCTCTCCCTCTCGCAGTCTCTCCCTCTCGCAGTCTCTCCCTCTCGCAGTCTCTCCCTCTCGCAGTCTCTCCCTCTCGCAGTCTCTCCCTCTCGCAGTCTCTCCCTCTCGCAGTCTCTCCCTCTCGCAGTCTCTCCCTCTCGCAGTCTCTCCCTCTCGCAGCCTCTCCCTCTCGCAGCCTCTCCCTCTCGCAGCCTCTCCCTCTCGCAGCCTCTCCCTCTCGCAGCCTCTCCCTCTCGCAGCCTCTCCCTCTCGCAGTCTCTCCCTCTCGCAGTCTCTCCCTCTCGCAGTCTCTCCCTCTCGCAGTCTCTCCCTCTCGCAGTCTCTCCCTCTCGCAGTCTCTCCCTCTCGCAGTCTCTCCCTCTCAGTCTCTCCCTCTCTCAGTCTCTCCCTCTCGCAGTCTCTCCCTCTCGCAGTCTGTCTCCCTCTCGCAGTCTGTCTCCCTTTCACAGTCTGTCTCCCTCTCGCAGTCTGTCTCCCTCTCGCAGTCTGTCTCCCACTCGCAGTCTGTCTCCCTCTCGCAGTCTGTCTCTCTCTCGCAGTCTCTCTCTCTCTCGCAGTCTCTCTCTCTCGCAGCCTCTCTCTCTCGCAGTCTCTCTCTCTCGCAGTCTCTCTCTCTCGCAGTCTCTCTCTCTCCCTGTCTCTCTCTCTCGCAGTCTCTCTCCCTCTCGCAGTCTGTCTCCCTCTCGCAGTCTGTCTCCCTCTCGCAGTCTGTCTCCCTCTCGCAGTCTGTCTCCCTCTCGCAGTCTGTCTCCCTCTCGCAGTCTGTCTCCCTCTCGCAGTCTGTCTCCCTCTCGCAGTCTGTCTCCCTCTCGCAGTCTGTCTCCCTCTCGCAGTCTGTCTCCCTCTCGCAGTCTGTCTCCCTCTCGCAGTCTGTCTCCCTCTCGCAGTCTGTCTCCCTCTCGCAGTCTGTCTCCCTCTCGCAGTCTGTCTCCCTCTCGCAGTCTGTCTCCCTCTCGCAGTCTCTCTCCCTCTCGCAGTCTCTCTCCCTCTCGCAGTCTGTCTCCCTCTCGCAGTCTGTCTCCCTCTCGCAGTCTGTCTCCCTCTCGCAGTCTGTCTCCCTCTCGCAGTCTGTCTCCCTCTCGCAGTCTGTCTCCCTCTCGCAGTCTGTCTCCCTCTCGCAGTCTGTCTCCCTCTCGCAGTCTGTCTCCCTCTCGCAGTCTGTCTCCCTCTCGCAGTCTGTCTCCCTCTCGCAGTCTGTCTCCCTCTCGCAGTCTGTCTCCCTCTCGCAGTCTGTCTCCCTCTCGCAGTCTGTCTCTCTCTCGCAGTCTGTCTCCCTCTCGCAGTCTGTCTCCCTCTCGCAGTCTGTCTCCCTCTCGCAGTCTGTCTCCCTCTCGCAGTCTGTCTCCCTCTCGCAGTCTGTCTCCCTCTCGCAGTCTGTCTCCCTCTCGCAGTCTGTCTCCCTCTCGCAGTCTGTCTCCCTCTCGCAGTCTGTCTCCCTCTCGCAGTCTGTCTCCCTCTCGCAGTCTGTCTCCCTCTCGCAGTCTGTCTCCCTCTCGCAGTCTGTCTCCCTCTCGCAGTCTCTCTCCCTCTCGCAGTCTGTCTCCCTCTCGCAGTCTGTCTCCCTCTCGCAGTCTGTCTCCCTCTCGCAGTCTGTCTCCCTCTCGCAGTCTGTCTCCCTCTCGCAGTCTCTCTCCCTCTCGCAGTCTGTCTCCCTCTCGCAGTCTCTCTCCCTCTCGCAGTCTCTCTCCCTCTCGCAGTCTCTCTCCCTCTCGCAGTCTCTCCCTCACTCAGTCTCTCTCTCTCGCAGTCTCTCTCTCTTTCGCAGTCTCTCTCTCTCGCAGTCTCTCTCTCTCTCGCAGTCTCTCTCTCTCTCGCAGTCTGTCTCTCTCTCGCAGTCTCTCTCTCTCTCGCAGTCTCTCTCCCTCTCGCAGTCTCTCTCCCTCTCGCAGTCTCTCTCCCTCTCGCAGTTTCTCTCCCTCGCAGTCTCTCCCTCTCGCAGTCTGTCCCTCTCGCAGTCTCTCTCTCTCTCGCAGTCTCTCTCTCTCGCCGTCTGTCTCGCAGTCTCTCTCCCTCTGCAGTCTCTCCCTCTGCAGTCTCTCCCGCTGCAGTCTCTCCCTCTGCAGTCTCTCACTCTCGCAGTCTCTCCCTCTCGCAGTCTCTCCCTCTCGCAGTCTCTCCCTCTCGCAGTCTCTCCCTCTCGCAGTCTCTCCCTCTCGCAGCCTCTCCCTCTCGCAGCCTCTCCCTCTCGCAGCCTCTCCCTCTCGCAGCCTCTCCCTCTCGCAGTCTCTCCCTCTCGCAGTCTCTCCCTCTCGCAGTCTCTCCCTCTCGCAGTCTCTCCCTCTCGCAGTCTCTCCCTCTCGCAGTCTCTCCCTCTCGCAGTCTCTCCCTCTCGCAGTCTCTCCCTCTCGCAGTCTCTCCCTCTCGCAGTCTCTCCCTCTCGCAGTCTCTCCCTCTCGCAGTCTCTCCCTCTCGCAGCCTCTCCCTCTCGCAGCCTCTCCCTCTCGCAGCCTCTCCCTCTCGCAGCCTCTCCCTCTCGCAGTCTCTCCCTCTCGCAGTCTCTCCCTCTCGCAGTCTCTCCCTCTCGCAGTCTCTCCCTCTCGCAGTCTCTCCCTCTCGCAGTCTCTCCCTCTCAGTCTCTCCCTCTCTCAGTCTCTCCCTCTCGCAGTCTCTCCCTCTCGCAGTCTGTCTCCCTCTCGCAGTCTGTCTCCCTCTCGCAGTCTGTCTCCCTCTCGCAGTCTGTCTCCCTCTCGCAGTCTGTCTCCCACTCGCAGTCTGTCTCCCTCTCGCAGTCTGTCTCTCTCTCGCAGTCTCTCTCTCTCTCGCAGTCTCTCTCTCTCGCAGCCTCTCTCTCTCGCAGTCTCTCTCTCTCGCAGTCTCTCTCTCTCGCAGTCTCTCTCTCTCCCTGTCTCTCTCTCTCGCAGTCTCTCTCCCTCTCTCAGTCTGTCTCCCTCTCGCAGTCTGTCTCCCTCTCGCAGTCTGTCTCCCTCTCGCAGTCTGTCTCCCTCTCGCAGTCTGTCTCCCTCTCGCAGTCTGTCTCCCTCTCGCAGTCTGTCTCCCTCTCGCAGTCTGTCTCCCTCTCGCAGTCTGACTCCCTCTCGCAGTCTGTCTCCCTCTCGCAGTCTGTCTCCCTCTCGCAGTCTGTCTCCCTCTCGCAGTCTGTCTCCCTCTCGCAGTCTGTCTCCCTCTCGCAGTCTGTCTCCCTCTCGCAGTCTGTCTCCCTCTCGCAGTCTGTCTCCCTCTCGCAGTCTGTCTCCCTCTCGCAGTCTGTCTCCCTCTCGCAGTCTGTCTCCCTCTCGCAGTCTGTCTCCCTCTCGCAGTCTGTCTCCCTCTCGCAGTCTGTCTCCCTCTCGCAGTCTGTCTCCCTCTCGCAGTCTGTCTCCCTCTCGCAGTCTGTCTCCCTCTCGCAGTCTGTCTCCCTCTCGCAGTCTGTCTCCCTCTCGCAGTCTGTCTCCCTCTCGCAGTCTGTCTCCCTCTCGCAGTCTGTCTCCCTCTCGCAGTCTGTCTCCCTCTCGCAGTCTGTCTCCCTCTCGCAGTCTGTCTCCCTCTCGCAGTCTGTCTCCCTCTCGCAGTCTGTCTCCCTCTCGCAGTCTGTCTCCCTCTCGCAGTCTGTCTCCCTCTCGCAGTCTGTCTCCCTCTCGCAGTCTGTCTCCCTCTCGCAGTCTGTCTCCCTCTCGCAGTCTCTCTCCCTCTCGCAGTCTCTCTCCCTCTCGCAGTCTCTCTCCCTCTCGCAGTCTCTCTCCCTCTCGCAGTCTCTCTCCCTCTCGCAGTCTCTCTCCCTCTCGCAGTCTCTCTCCCTCTCGCAGTTCCTCTCCCTCACTCAGTCCCTCTACCTCTCGCGGTCTCTCTCCCTCTCGCAGTCTGTCTCTCTCTCGCAGTCTGTCTCTCTCTCGCAGTCTGTCTCTCTCTCGCAGTCTGTCTGTCTCTCGCCGTCTCTCTCCCTCTCGCAGTCTCTCTCTCTCGCAGTCTCTCTCTCTCGCAGTCTCTCTCTCTCGCAGTCTCTCTCTCTCTCGCAGTCTCTCTCTCTCTCGCAGTCTCTCTCTCTCGCAGTCTCTCTCCCTCTCGCAGTTTCTCTCCCTCTCGCAGTTTCTCTCTCTTGCAGTCTCTCCCTCTCGCAGTCTCTCTCTCTCTCGCAGTCTCTCTCTCTCGCCGTCTGTCTCGCAGTCTCTCTCCCTCTGCAGTCTCTCCATCTGCAGTCTCTCCCTCTCGCAGTCTCTCACTCTCGAAGTCTCTCCCTCTCGCAGTCTCTCTCTATCGCAGTCTCTCTCTCTCTCGCGGTCTCCCCCCTCTCGCTGCCTCTCTCTCTCTCGCAGCCTCTCTCTCTCTCGCAGCCTCTCTCTCTCTCGCAGTCTCTCTCCCTCTCGCAGTCTCTCTCTCTCTCACAGTCTGTCCCTCTCGCAGTCTCTCCCTCTCGCAGTCTCTCTCTCTCTCGCAGTCTCTCTCTCTCGCAGTCTCTCTCTCTCGCAGTCTCTCTCTCTCGCAGTCTATCTCTCTCGCAGTCTCTCTCTCTCGCAGTCACTCTCCCTCTCGCAGTCTGTCTCCCTCTCGCAGTCTGTCTCCCTCTCGCAGTCTGTCTCCCTCTCGCAGTCTGTCTCCCTCTCGCAGTCTGTCTCCCTCTCGCAGTCTGTCTCCCTCTCGCAGTCTGTCTCCCTCTCGCAGTCTGTCTCCCTCTCGCAGTCTGTCTCCCTCTCGCAGTCTGTCTCCCTCTCGCAGTCTGTCTCCCTCTCGCAGTCTGTCTCCCTCTCGCAGTCTGTCTCCCTCTCGCAGTCTGTCTCCCTCTCGCAGTCTGTCTCCCTCTCGCAGTCTCTCTCACTCTCGCAGTCTCTCTCACTCTCGCAGTCTCTCTCACTCTCGCAGTCTCTCTCCCTCTCGCAGTCTCTCTCCCTCTCGCAGTCTCTCTCCCTCTCGCAGTCTCTCTCCCTCCCGCCGTCTCTCTCCCTCTCGCAGTCTCTCTCCCTCTCGCAGTCTCTCTCCCTCTCGCAGTCTCTCTCCCTCTCGCCGTCTCTCTCCCTCTCGCCGTCTCTCTCCCTCTCGCAGTCTCTCTCCCTCTCGCAGTCTCTCTCCCTCTCGCAGTCTCTCTCCCTCTCGCAGTCTCTCCCTCTCGCAGTCTCTCCCTCTCGCAGCCTCTCCCTCTCGCAGCCTCTCCCTCTCGCAGTCTCTCCCTCTCGCAGTCTCTCCCTCTCGCAGTCTCTCCCTCTCGCAGTCTCTCCCTCTCGCAGTCTCTCTCCCTCTCGCAGTCTCTCTCCCTCGCGCAGTCTCTCTCCCTCGCGCAGTCTCTCTCCCTCGCGCAGTCTCTCTCCCTCGCGCAGTCTCTCTCCCTCGCGCAGTCTCTCTCCCTCGCGCAATCTCTCTCCCTCGCGCAGTCTCTCTCCCTCGCGCAGTCTCTCCCTCTCGCTGACTCTCTCTCTCGCAGTCTCTCTCTCTCGCAGTCTCTCCCTCTCGCAGTCTCTCTCCCTCACTCGGTCCCTCTACCTCTCGCGGTCTCTCTCCCTCTCGCAGTCTGTCTCTCTCTCGCAGTCTGTCTCTCTCTCGCAGTCTGTCTGTCTCTCGCCGTCTCTCTCCCTCTCGCAGTCTCTCTCTCTCGCAGTCTCTCTCTCTCGCAGTCTCTCTCTCTCGCAGTCTCTCTCTCTCGCAGTCTCTCTCTCTCGCAGTCTCTCTCTCTCTCGCAGTCTCTCTCTCTCTCGCAGTCTCTCTCTCTCGCAGTCTCTCTCCCTCTCGCAGTTTCTCTCCCTCTCGCAGTTTCTCTCTCTCGCAGTCTCTCCCTCTCGCAGTCTCTCTCTCTCTCGCAGTCTCTCTCTCTCGCCGTCTGTCTCGCAGTCTCTCTCCCTCTGCAGTCTCTCCATCTGCAGTCTCTCCCTCTCGCAGTCTCTCACTCTCGAAGTCTCTCCCTCTCGCAGTCTCTCTCTATCGCAGTCTCTCTCTCTCTCGCCGTCTCCCCCCTCTCGCAGCCTCTCTCTCTCTCGCAGCCTCTCTCTCTCTCGCAGCCTCACTCTCTCTCGCAGTCTCTCTCCCTCTCGCAGTCTCTCTCTCTCTCACAGTCTGTCCCTCTCGCAGTCTCTCCCTCTCGCAGTCTCTCTCTCGCAGTCTCTCTCTCTCGCAGTCTCTACCTCTCGCAGTCTCTCCCTCTCGCAGTCTCTCCCTCTCGCAGTCTCTCCCTCTCGCAGTCTCTCCCTCTCGCAGTCTCTCCCTCTCGCAGTCTCTCCCTCTCGCAGTCTCTCCCTCTCGCAGTCTCTCCCTCTCGCAGTCTCTCCCTCTCGCAGTCTCTCCCTCTCTCAGTCTCTCCCTCTCGCAGTCTCTCCCTCTCGCAGTCTCTCCCTCTCGCAGTCTCTCCCTCTCGCAGTCTCTCCCTCTCGCAGTCTCTCTCTCTCGCAGTCTCTCTCTCTCGCAGTCCCTCTCTCTCTCGCAGTCTCTCTCTCTCGCAGTCTCTCTCTCTCGCATTCTCTCTCTCTCGCAGTCTCTCTCTCTCGCAGTCTCTCTCTCTCTCGCAGTCTCTCTCTCTCGCAGTCTCACTCTCTCGCAGTCTCTCTCTCTCGCAGACTCTCTCTCTCGCAGTCTCTCTCTCTCGCAGTATCTCTCTCTCGCAGTCTCTCTCTCTCTCGCAGTCTCTCTCTCTCGCAGACTCTCTCTCTCGCAGTCTATCTCTCTCGCAGTCTATCTCTCTCGCAGTCTCTCCCTCTCGCAGTCTCTCCCTCTCGCAGTCTCTCTCTCTCGCAGTCTCTCTCTCTCGCAGTCTCTCTCTCTCGCAGTCTCTCTCTCTCTCGCAGTCTCTCTCCCACGCAGTCTCTCTCTGTCGCAGTCTCTCCCTCTCGCAGTCTCTCTCCCTCTCGCAGTCTCTCTCTGTCTCGCAGTCTCTCCCTCTCGCAGTCTCTCTCTCTCGCAGTCTCTCTCTCTCGCAGTCTCTCTCTCTCGCACTCTCTCTCTCTCGCAGTCTCTCTCTCTCGCAGTCTCTCTCTCTCGCAGTCTGTCTCTCTCGCAGTCTCTCTCTCTCGCAGTCTCTCTCTCTCGCAGTCTCTCTCTCTCGCAGTCTCTCTCTCTCTCGCAGTCTCTCTCTCTCGCAGTCTCTCTCTCTCGCAGTCTCTCTCTCTCCCTGTCTCTCTCTCTCGCTGTCTCTCTCTCTCTCGCAGTCTCTCTCTCTCGCAGTCTCTCTCCCTCTCGCAGTCTGTCTCCCTCTCGCAGTCTGTCTCCCTCTCGCAGTCTGTCTCCCTCTCGCAGTCTGTCTCCCTCTCGCAGTCTGTCTCCCTCTCGCAGTCTGTCTCCCTCTCGCAGTCTGTCTCCCTCTCGCAGTCTCTCTCCCTCGCGCAGTCTCTCTCCCTCGCGCAGTCTCTCTCCCTCGCGCAGTCTCTCTCCCTCGCGCAGTCTCTCTCCCTCGCGCAGTCTCTCTCCCTCGCGCAGTCTCTCTCCCTCGCGCAGTCTCTCTCCCTCGCGCAGTCTCTCTCCCTCGCGCAGTCTCTCTCCCTCGCGCAGTCTCTCTACCTCGCGCAGTCTCTCTGCCTCGCGCAGTCTCTCTCTCTCGCGCAGTCTCTCTCCCTCGCGCAGTCTCTCTCCCTCGCGCAGTCTCTCTCCCTCGCGCAGTCTCTCTCCCTCGCGCAGTCTCTCTCCCTCGCGCTGTCTCTCCCTCTCGCAGACTCTCTCTCTCGCAGTCTCTCTCTCTCGCAGTCTCTCTCTCTCCCTGTCTCTCTCTCTCGCTGTCTCTCTCTCTCTCGCAGTCTCTCTCTCTCGCAGTCTGTCTCCCTCTCGCAGTCTGTCTCCCTCTCGCAGTCTGTCTCCCTCTCGCAGTCTGTCTCCCTCTCGCAGTCTGTCTCCCTCTCGCAGTCTGTCTCCCTCTCGCAGTCTGTCTCCCTCTCGCAGTCTGTCTCCCTCTCGCAGTCTGTCTCCCTCTCGCAGTCTGTCTCCCTCTCGCAGTCTGTCTCCCTCTCGCAGTCTGTCTCCCTCTCGCAGTCTGTCTCCCTCTCGCAGTCTCTCTCCCTCTCGCAGTCTCTCTCCCTCTCGCAGTTCCTCTCCCTCACTCAGTCCCTCTACCTCTCGCGGTCTCTCTCCCTCTCGCAGTCTGTCTCTCTCTCGCAGTCTGTCTCTCTCTCGCAGTCTGTCTCTCTCTCGCAGTCTGTCTGTCTCTCGCCGTCTCTCTCCCTCTCGCAGTCTCTCTCTCTCGCAGTCTCTCTCTCTCGCAGTCTCTCTCTCTCGCAGTCTCTCTCTCTCTCGCAGTCTCTCTCTCTCTCGCAGTCTCTCTCTCTCGCAGTCTCTCTCCCTCTCGCAGTTTCTCTCCCTCTCGCAGTTTCTCTCTCTTGCAGTCTCTCCCTCTCGCAGTCTCTCTCTCTCTCGCAGTCTCTCTCTCTCGCCGTCTGTCTCGCAGTCTCTCTCCCTCTGCAGTCTCTCCATCTGCAGTCTCTCCCTCTCGCAGTCTCTCACTCTCGAAGTCTCTCCCTCTCGCAGTCTCTCTCTATCGCAGTCTCTCTCTCTCTCGCGGTCTCCCCCCTCTCGCTGCCTCTCTCTCTCTCGCAGCCTCTCTCTCTCTCGCAGCCTCTCTCTCTCTCGCAGTCTCTCTCCCTCTCGCAGTCTCTCTCTCTCTCACAGTCTGTCCCTCTCGCAGTCTCTCCCTCTCGCAGTCTCTCTCTCTCTCGCAGTCTCTCTCTCTCGCAGTCTCTCTCTCTCGCAGTCTCTCTCTCTCGCAGTCTCTCTCTCTCGCAGTCTATCTCTCTCGCAGTCTCTCTCTCTCGCAGTCACTCTCCCTCTCGCAGTCTGTCTCCCTCTCGCAGTCTGTCTCCCTCTCGCAGTCTGTCTCCCTCTCGCAGTCTGTCTCCCTCTCGCAGTCTGTCTCCCTCTCGCAGTCTGTCTCCCTCTCGCAGTCTGTCTCCCTCTCGCAGTCTGTCTCCCTCTCGCAGTCTGTCTCCCTCTCGCAGTCTGTCTCACTCTCGCAGTCTGTCTCCCTCTCGCAGTCTGTCTCCCTCTCGCAGTCTGTCTCCCTCTCGCAGTCTCTCTCACTCTCGCAGTCTCTCTCACTCTCGCAGTCTCTCTCACTCTCGCAGTCTCTCTCACTCTCGCAGTCTCTCTCCCTCTCGCAGTCTCTCTCCCTCTCGCAGTCTCTCTCCCTCTCGCCGTCTCTCTCCCTCTCGCCGTCTCTCCCCCTCTCGCAGTCTCTCTCCCTCTCGCAGTCTCTCTCCCTCTCGCAGTCTCTCTCCCTCTCGCCGTCTCTCTCCCTCTCGCAGTCTCTCTCCCTCTCGCAGTCTCTCTCCCTCTCGCAGTCTCTCTCCCTCTCGCAGTCTCTCCCTCTCGCAGTCTCTCCCTCTCGCAGCCTCTCCCTCTCGCAGCCTCTCCCTCTCGCAGTCTCTCCCTCTCGCAGTCTCTCCCTCTCGCAGTCTCTCCCTCTCGCAGTCTCTCCCTCTCGCAGTCTCTCTCCCTCTCGCAGTCTCTCTCCCTCGCGCAGTCTCTCTCCCTCGCGCAGTCTCTCTCCCTCGCGCAGTCTCTCTCCCTCGCGCAGTCTGTCTCCCTCGCGCAGTCTCTCTCCCTCGCGCAATCTCTCTCCCTCGCGCAGTCTCTCTCCCTCGCGCAGTCTCTCCCTCTCGCAGACTCTCTCTCTCGCAGTCTCTCTCTCTCGCAGTCTCTCCCTCTCGCAGTCTCTCTCCCTCACTCGGTCCCTCTCCCTCTCGCGGTCTCTCTCCCTCTCGCAGTCTGTCTCTCTCTCGCAGTCTGTCTCTCTCTCGCAGTCTGTCTGTCTCTCGCCGTCTCTCTCCCTCTCGCAGTCTCTCTCTCTCGCAGTCTCTCTCTCTCGCAGTCTCTCTCTCTCGCAGTCTCTCTCCCTCGCAGTCTCTCTCTCTCTCGCAGTCTCTCTCTCTCTCGCAGTCTCTCTCTCTCGCAGTCTCTCTCCCTCTCGCAGTTTCTCTCCCTCTCGCAGTTTCTCTCTCTCGCAGTCTCTCCCTCTCGCAGTCTCTCTCTCTCTCGCAGTCTCTCTCTCTCGCCGTCTGTCTCGCAGTCTCTCTCCCTCTGCAGTCTCTCCATCTGCAGTCTCTCCCTCTCGCAGTCTCTCACTCTCGCAGTCTCTCACTCTCGAAGTCTCTCCCTCTCGCAGTCTCTCTCTATCGCAGTCTCTCTCTCTCTCGCCGTCTCCCCCCTCTCGCAGCCTCTCTCTATCTCGCAGCCTCTCTCTCTCTCGCAGCCTCACTCTCTCTTGCAGTCTCTCTCCCTCTCGCAGTCTCTCTCTCTCTCACAGTCTGTCCCTCTCGCAGTCTCTCCCTCTCGCAGTCTCTCTCTCGCAGTCTCTCTCGCAGTCTCTACCTCTCGCAGTCTCTCCCTCTCGCAGTCTCTCCCTCTCGCAGTCTCTCCCTCTCGCAGTCTCTCCCTCTCGCAGTCTCTCCCTCTCGCAGTCTCTCCCTCTCGCAGTCTCTCCCTCTCGCAGTCTCTCCCTCTCGCAGTCTCTCCCTCTCGCAGTCTCTCCCTCTCGCAGTCTCTCCCTCTCTCAGTCTCTCCCTCTCGCAGTCTCTCCCTCTCGCAGTCTCTCCCTCTCGCAGTCTCTCCCTCTCGCAGTCTCTCCCTCTCGCAGTCTCTCTCTCTCGCAGTCTCTCTCTCTCGCAGTCTCTCTCTCTCTCGCAGTCTCTCTCTCTCGCAGTCTCTCTCTCTCGCAGTCTCTCTCTCTCGCAGTCTCTCTCTCTCGCAGTCTCTCTCTCTCGCAGTCTCTCTCTCTCTCGCAGTCTCTCTCTCTCGCAGACTCTCTCTCTCGCAGTCTCTCTCTCTCGCAGTCTCTCTCTCTCGCAGTCTCTCTCTGTCTCGCAGTCTCTCTCTCTCGCAGACTCTCTCTCTCGCAGTCTATCTCTCTCGCAGTCTATCTCTCTCGCAGTCTCTCCCTCTCGCAGTCTCTCCCTCTCGCAGTCTCTCTCTCTCGCAGTCTCTCTCTCTCGCAGTCTCTCTCTCTCGCAGTCTCTCTCTCTCTCGCAGTCTCTCTCCCACGCAGTCTCTCTCTGTCGCAGTCTCTCCCTCTCGCAGTCTCTCTCCCTCTCGCAGTCTCTCTCTGTCTCGCAGTCTCTCCCTCTCGCAGTCTCTCTCTCTCGCAGTCTCTCTCTCTCGCACTCTCTCTCTCTCGCAGTCTCTCTCTCTCGCAGTCTCTCTCTCTCGCAGTCTGTCTCTCTCGCAGTCTCTCTCTCTCGCAGTCTCTCTCTCTCGCAGTCTCTCTCTCTCGCAGTCTCTCTCTCTCTCGCAGTCTCTCTCTCTCGCTGTCTCTCTCTCTCGCAGTCTCTCTCTCTCGCAGTCTCTCTCTCTCCCTGTCTCTCTCTCTCGCTGTCTCTCTCTCTCTCGCAGTCTCTCTCTCTCGCAGTCTCTCTCCCTCTCGCAGTCTGTCTCCCTCTCGCAGTCTGTCTCCCTCTCGCAGTCTGTCTCCCTCTCGCAGTCTGTCTCCCTCTCGCAGTCTGTCTCCCTCTCGCAGTCTGTCTCCCTCTCGCAGTCTGTCTCCCTCTCGCAGTCTGTCTCCCTTTCGCAGTCTCTCTCCCTCGCGCAGTCTCTCTCCCTCGCGCAGTCTCTCTCCCTCGCGCAGTCTCTCTCCCTCGCGCAGTCTCTCTCCCTCGCGCAGTCTCTCTCCCTCGCGCAGTCTCTCTCCCTCGCGCAGTCTCTCTCCCTCGCGCAGTCTCTCTACCTCGCGCAGTCTCTCTGCCTCGCGCAGTCTCTCTCCCTCGCGCAGTCTCTCTCCCTCGCGCAGTCTCTCTCCCTCGCGCAGTCTCTCTCCCTCGCGCAGTCTCTCTCCCTCGCGCAGTCTCTCTCCCTCGCGCTGTCTCTCCCTCTCGCAGACTCTCTCTCTCGCAGTCTCTCTCTCTCGCAGTCTCTCTCTCTCGCAGTCTCTCCCTCTTGCAGTCTGTCTCCCTCTCGCAGTCTGTCTCCCTCTCGCAGTCTGTCTCCCTCTCGCAGTCTGTCTCCCTCTCGCAGTCTGTCTCCATCTCGCAGTCTGTCTCCCTCTCGCAGTCTGTCTCCCTCTCGCAGTCTGTCTCCCTCTCGCAGTCTGTCTCCCTCTCGCAGTCTGTCTCCCTCTCGCAGTCTGTCTCCCTCTCGCAGTCTGTCTCCCTCTCGCAGTCTGTCTCCCTCTCGCAGTCTGTCTCCCTCTCGCAGTCTGTCTCCCTCTCGCAGTCTGTCTCCCTCTCGCAGTCTGTCTCCCTCTCGCAGTCTGTCTCCCTCTCGCAGTCTGTCTCCCTCTCGCAGTTTGTCTCCCTCTCGCTGTCTGTCTCCCTCTCGCAGTCTCTCTCCCTCTCGCAGTCTGTCTCCCTCTCGCAGTCTCTCTCCCTCTCGCAGTCTCTCTCCCTCTCGCAGTCTCTCTCCCTCCCGCAGTCTCTCTCCGTCGCGCAGTCTCTCTCCCTCTCGCAGTCTCTCTCTCTCTCGCAGTCTCTCCCTCACTCAGTCTCTCTCTCTCGCAGTCTCTCTCTCTTTCGCAGTCTCTCTCTCTCGCAGTCTCTCTCTCTCTCGCAGTCTCTCTCTCTCTCGCAGTCTGTCTCTCTCTCGCAGTCTCTCTCTCTCTCGCAGTCTCTCTCCCTCTCGCAGTCTCTCTCCCTCTCGCAGTCTCTCTCCCTCTCGCAGTTTCTCTCCCTCGCAGTCTCTCCCTCTCGCAGTCTGTCCCTCTCGCAGTCTCTCTCTCTCTCGCAGTCTCTCTCTCTCGCCGTCTGTCTCGCAGTCTCTCTCCCTCTGCAGTCTCTCCCTCTGCAGTCTCTCCCGCTGCAGTCTCTCCCTCTGCAGTCTCTCACTCTCGCAGTCTCTCCCTCTCGCAGTCTCTCCCTCTCGCAGTCTCTCCCTCTCGCAGTCTTTCCCTCTCGCAGCCTCTCCCTCTCGCAGCCTCTCCCTCTCGCAGCCTCTCCCTCTCGCAGCCTCTCCCTCTCGCAGCCTCTCCCTCTCGCAGTCTCTCCCTCTCGCAGTCTCTCCCTCTCGCAGTCTCTCCCTCTCGCAGTCTCTCCCTCTCGCAGTCTCTGCCTCTCGCAGTCTCTCCCTCTCGCAGTCTCTCCCTCTCGCTGTCTCTCCCTCTCGCAGTCTCTCCCTCTCGCAGTCTCTCCCTCTCGCAGTCTCTCCCTCTCGCAGTCTCTCCCTCTCGCAGCCTCTCCCTCTCGCAGCCTCTCCCTCTCGCAGCCTCTCCCTCTCGCAGCCTCTCCCTCTCGCAGCCTCTCCCTCTCGCAGTCTCTCCCTCTCGCAGTCTCTCCCTCTCGCAGTCTCTCCCTCTCGCAGTCTCTCCCTCTCGTAGTCTCTCCCTCTCGCAGTCTCTCCCTCTCGCAGTCTCTCCCTCTCAGTCTCTCCCTCTCTCAGTCTCTCCCTCTCGCAGTCTCTCCCTCTCGCAGTCTGTCTCCCTCTCGCAGTCTGTCTCCCTCTCGCAGTCTGTCTCCCTCTCGCAGTCTGTCTCCCTCTCGCAGTCTGTCTCCCACTCGCAGTCTGTCTCCCTCTCGCAGTCTGTCTCCCTCTCGCAGTCTCTCTCTCTCTCGCAGTCTCTCTCTCTCGCAGTCTCTCTCTCTCGCAGTCTCTCTCTCTCGCAGTCTCTCTCTCTCCCTGTCTCTCTCTCTCGCAGTCTGTCTCCCTCTCGCAGTCTGTCTCCCTCTCGCAGTCTGTCTCCCTCTCGCAGTCTGTCTCCCTCTCGCAGTCTGTCTCCCTCTCGCAGTCTGTCTCCCTCTCGCAGTCTGTCTCCCTCTCGCAGTCTGTCTCCCTCTCGCAGTCTGTCTCCCTCTCGCAGTCTGTCTCCCTCTCGCAGTCTGTCTCCCTCTCGCAGTCTGTCTCCCTCTCGCAGTCTGTCTCCCTCTCGCAGTCTGTCTCCCTCTCGCAGTCTGTCTCCCTCTCGCAGTCTCTCTCCCTCTCGCAGTCTGTCTCCCTCTCGCAGTCTGTCTCCCTCTCGCAGTCTGTCTCCCTCTCGCAGTCTGTCTCCCTCTCGCAGTCTGTCTCCCTCTCGCAGTCTGTCTCCCTCTCGCAGTCTGTCTCCCTCTCGCAGTCTGTCTCCCTCTCGCAGTCTGTCTCCCTCTCGCAGTCTGTCTCCCTCTCGCAGTCTGTCTCCCTCTCGCAGTCTGTCTCCCTCTCGCAGTCTGTCTCCCTCTCGCAGTCTGTCTCCCTCTCGCAGTCTGTCTCCCTCTCGCAGTCTGTCTCCCTCGCGCAGTCTGTCTCCCTCTCGCAGTCTCTCTCCCTCTCGCAGTCTCTCTCCCTCTCGCAGTCTCTCTCGCTCTCGCAGTCTCTCTCCCTCTCGCAGTCTCTCTCCCTCTCGCAGTTCCTCTCCCTCACTCAGTCCCTCTACCTCTCGCGGTCTCTCTCCCTCTCGCAGTCTGTCTCTCTCTCGCAGTCTGTCTCTCTCTCGCAGTCTGTCTCTCTCTCGCAGTCTGTCTGTCTCTCGCCGTCTCTCTCCCTCTCGCAGTCTCTCTCTCTCGCAGTCTCTCTCTCTCGCAGTCTCTCTCTCTCGCAGTCTCTCTCTCTCTCGCAGTCTCTCTCTCTCTCGCAGTCTCTCTCTCTCGCAGTCTCTCTCCCTCTCGCAGTTTCTCTCTCTCGCAGTCTCTCCCTCTCGCAGTCTCTCTCTCTCTCGCAGTCTCTCTCTCTCGCCGTCTGTCTCGCAGTCTCTCTCCCTCTGCAGTCTCTCCATCTGCAGTCTCTCTCTCTCGCAGTCTCTCACTCTCGAAGTCTCTCCCTCTCGCAGTCTCTCTCTATCGCAGTCTCTCTCTCTCTCGCGGTCTCCCCCCTCTCGCTGCCTCTCTCTCTCTCGCAGTCTCTCTCCCTCTCGCAGTCTCTCCCTCTCGCAGTCTCTCCCTCTCGCAGTCTCTCCCTCTCGCAGTCTCTCCCTCTCGCAGTCTCTCCCTCTCGCAGTCGCTCCCTCTCTCAGTCTCTCCCTCTCGCAGTCTCTCCCTCTCGCAGTCTCTCCCTCTCGCAGCCTCTCCCTCTCGCAGCCTCTCCCTCTCGCAGCCTCTCCCTCTCACAGCCTCTCCCTCTCGCAGTCTCTCCCTCTCGCAGTCTCTCCCTCTCGCAGTCTCTCCCTCTCGCAGTCTCTCCCTCTCGTAGTCTCTCCCTCTCGCAGTCTCTCCCTCTCGCAGTCTCTCCCTCTCAGTCTCTCCCTCTCTCAGTCTCTCCCTCTCGCAGTCTCTCCCTCTCGCAGTCTGTCTCCCTCTCGCAGTCTGTCTCCCTCTCGCAGTCTGTCTCCCTCTCGCAGTCTGTCTCCCTCTCGCAGTCTGTCTCCCACTCGCAGTCTGTCTCCCTCTCGCAGTCTGTCTCCCTCTCGCAGTCTCTCTCTCTCTCGCAGTCTCTCTCTCTCGCAGTCTCTCTCTCTCGCAGTCTCTCTCTCTCGCAGTCTCTCTCTCTCCCTGTCTCTCTCTCTCGCAGTCTGTCTCCCTCTCGCAGTCTGTCTCCCTCTCGCAGTCTGTCTCCCTCTCGCAGTCTGTCTCCCTCTCGCAGTCTGTCTCCCTCTCGCAGTCTGTCTCCCTCTCGCAGTCTGTCTCCCTCTCGCAGTCTGTCTCCCTCTCGCAGTCTGTCTCCCTCTCGCAGTCTGTCTCCCTCTCGCAGTCTGTCTCCCTCTCGCAGTCTGTCTCCCTCTCGCAGTCTGTCTCCCTCTCGCAGTCTGTCTCCCTCTCGCAGTCTGTCTCCCTCTCGCAGTCTCTCTCCCTCTCGCAGTCTGTCTCCCTCTCGCAGTCTGTCTCCCTCTCGCAGTCTGTCTCCCTCTCGCAGTCTGTCTCCCTCTCGCAGTCTGTCTCCCTCTCGCAGTCTGTCTCCCTCTCGCAGTCTGTCTCCCTCTCGCAGTCTGTCTCCCTCTCGCAGTCTGTCTCCCTCTCGCAGTCTGTCTCCCTCTCGCAGTCTGTCTCCCTCTCGCAGTCTGTCTCCCTCTCGCAGTCTGTCTCCCTCTCGCAGTCTGTCTCCCTCTCGCAGTCTGTCTCCCTCTCGCAGTCTGTCTCCCTCTCGCAGTCTCTCTCCCTCTCGCAGTCTCTCTCCCTCTCGCAGTCTCTCTCGCTCTCGCAGTCTCTCTCCCTCTCGCAGTCTCTCTCCCTCTCGCAGTTCCTCTCCCTCACTCAGTCCCTCTACCTCTCGCGGTCTCTCTCCCTCTCGCAGTCTGTCTCTCTCTCGCAGTCTGTCTCTCTCTCGCAGTCTGTCTCTCTCTCGCAGTCTGTCTGTCTCTCGCCGTCTCTCTCCCTCTCGCAGTCTCTCTCTCTCGCAGTCTCTCTCTCTCGCAGTCTCTCTCTCTCGCAGTCTCTCTCTCTCTCGCAGTCTCTCTCTCTCTCGCAGTCTCTCTCTCTCGCAGTCTCTCTCCCTCTCGCAGTTTCTCTCTCTCGCAGTCTCTCCCTCTCGCAGTCTCTCTCTCTCTCGCAGTCTCTCTCTCTCGCCGTCTGTCTCGCAGTCTCTCTCCCTCTGCAGTCTCTCCATCTGCAGTCTCTCTCTCTCGCAGTCTCTCACTCTCGAAGTCTCTCCCTCTCGCAGTCTCTCTCTATCGCAGTCTCTCTCTCTCTCGCGGTCTCCCCCCTCTCGCTGCCTCTCTCTCTCTCGCAGTCTCTCTCCCTCTCGCAGTCTCTCCCTCTCGCAGTCTCTCCCTCTCGCAGTCTCTCCCTCTCGCAGTCTCTCCCTCTCGCAGTCTCTCCCTCTCGCAGTCTCTCCCTCTCGCAGTCGCTCCCTCTCTCAGTCTCTCCCTCTCGCAGTCTCTCCCTCTCGCAGTCTCTCCCTCTCGCAGTCTCTCCCTCTCGCAGTCTCTCCCTCTCGCAGTCTCTCTCTCTCGCAGTCTCTCTCTCTCGCAGTCTCTCTCTCTCTCGCAGTCTCTCTCTCTCGCAGTCTCTCTCTCTCGCAGTCTCTCTCTCTCGCAGTCTCTCTCTCTCTCGCAGTCTCTCTCTCTCGCAGTCTCACTCTCTCGCAGTCTCTCTCTCTCGCAGACTCTCTCTCTCGCAGTCTCTCTCTCTCGCAGTCTCTCTCTCTCGCAGTCTCTCTCTGTCTCGCAGTCTCTCTCTCTCGCAGACTCTCTCTCTCGCAGTCTATCTCTCTCGCAGTCTATCTCTCTCGCAGTCTCTCCCTCTCGCAGTCTCTCCCTCTCGCAGTCTCTCTCTCTCGCAGTCTCTCTCTCTCGCAGTCTCTCTCTCTCTCGCAGTCTCTCTCCCACGCAGTCTCTCTCTGTCGCAGTCTCTCCCTCTCGCAGTCTCTCTCCCTCTCGCAGTCTCTCTCTGTCTCGCAGTCTCTCCCTCTCGCAGTCTCTCTCTCTCGCAGTCTCTCTCTCTCGCACTCTCTCTCTCTCGCAGTCTCTCTCTCTCGCAGTCTCTCTCTCTCGCAGTCTGTCTCTCTCGCAGTCTCTCTCTCTCGCAGTCTCTCTCTCTCGCAGTCTCTCTCTCTCGCAGTCTCTCTCTCTCTCGCAGTCTCTCTCTCTCGCTGTCTCTCTCTCTCGCAGTCTCTCTCTCTCGCAGTCTCTCTCTCTCCCTGTCTCTCTCTCTCGCTGTCTCTCTCTCTCTCGCAGTCTCTCTCTCTCGCAGTCTCTCTCCCTCTCGCAGTCTGTCTCCCTCTCGCAGTCTGTCTCCCTCTCGCAGTCTGTCTCCCTCTCGCAGTCTGTCTCCCTCTCGCAGTCTGTCTCCCTCTCGCAGTCTGTCTCCCTCTCGCAGTCTGTCTCCCTTTCCCAGTCTCTCTCCCTCGCGCAGTCTCTCTCCCTCGCGCAGTCTCTCTCCCTCGCGCAGTCTCTCTCCCTCGCGCAGTCTCTCTCCCTCGCGCAGTCTCTCTCCCTCGCGCAGTCTCTCTCCCTCGCGCAGTCTCTCTCCCTCGCGCAGTCTCTCTCCCTCGCGCAGTCTCTCTACCTCGCGCAGTCTCTCTGCCTCGCGCAGTCTCTCTCTCTCGCGCAGTCTCTCTCCCTCGCGCAGTCTCTCTCCCTCGCGCAGTCTCTCTCCCTCGCGCAGTCTCTCTCCCTCGCGCAGTCTCTCTCCCTCGCGCAGTCTCTCTCCCTCGCGCTGTCTCTCCCTCTCGCAGACTCTCTCTCTCGCAGTCTCTCTCTCTCGCAGTCTCTCTCTCTCGCAGTCTCTCCCTCTTGCAGTCTGTCTCCCTCTCGCAGTCTGTCTCCCTCTCGCAGTCTGTCTCCCTCTCGCAGTCTGTCTCCCTCTCGCAGTCTGTCTCCATCTCGCAGTCTGTCTCCCTCTCGCAGTCTGTCTCCCTCTCGCAGTCTGTCTCCCTCTCGCAGTCTGTCTCCCTCTCGCAGTCTGTCTCCCTCTCGCAGTCTGTCTCCCTCTCGCAGTCTGTCTCCCTCTCGCAGTCTGTCTCCCTCTCGCAGTCTGTCTCCCTCTCGCAGTCTGTCTCCCTCTCGCAGTTTGTCTCCCTCTCGCAGTTTGTCTCCCTCTCGCAGTCTCTCTCCCTCTCGCAGTCTGTCTCCCTCTCGCAGTCTCTCTCCCTCTCGCAGTCTCTCTCCCTCTCGCAGTCTCTCTCCCTCCCGCAGTCTCTCTCCGTCGCGCAGTCTCTCTCCCTCTCGCAGTCTCTCTCTCTCTCGCAGTCTCTCCCTCACTCAGTCTCTCTCTCTCGCAGTCTCTCTCTCTTTCGCAGTCTCTCTCTCTCGCAGTCTCTCTCTCTCTCGCAGTCTCTCTCTCTCTCGCAGTCTGTCTCTCTCTCGCAGTCTCTCTCTCTCTCGCAGTCTCTCTCCCTCTCGCAGTCTCTCTCCCTCTCGCAGTCTCTCTCCCTCTCGCAGTTTCTCTCCCTCGCAGTCTCTCCCTCTCGCAGTCTGTCCCTCTCGCAGTCTCTCTCTCTCTCGCAGTCTCTCTCTCTCGCCGTCTGTCTCGCAGTCTCTCTCCCTCTGCAGTCTCTCCCTCTGCAGTCTCTCCCGCTGCAGTCTCTCCCTCTGCAGTCTCTCACTCTCGCAGTCTCTCCCTCTCGCAGTCTCTCCCTCTCGCAGTCTCTCCCTCTCGCAGCCTCTCCCTCTCGCAGCCTCTCCCTCTCGCAGCCTCTCCCTCTCGCAGTCTCTCCCTCTCGCAGCCTCTCCCTCTCGCAGTCTCTCCCTCTCGCAGTCTCTCCCTCTCGCAGTCTCTCCCTCTCGCAGTCTCTCCCTCTCGCAGTCTCTCCCTCTCGCAGTCTCTCCCTCTCGCAGTCTCTCCCTCTCGCAGTCTCTCCCTCTCGCAGCCTCTCCCTCTCGCAGCCTCTCCCTCTCGCAGCCTCTCCCTCTCGCAGCCTCTCCCTCTCGCAGCCTCTCCCTCTCGCAGTCTCTCCCTCTCGCAGTCTCTCCCTCTCGCAGTCTCTCCCTCTCGCAGTCTCTCCCTCTCGTAGTCTCTCCCTCTCGCAGTCTCTCCCTCTCGCAGTCTCTCCCTCTCAGTCTCTCCCTCTCTCAGTCTCTCCCTCTCGCAGTCTCTCCCTCTCGCAGTCTGTCTCCCTCTCGCAGTCTGTCTCCCTCTCGCAGTCTGTCTCCCTCTCGCAGTCTGTCTCCCTCTCGCAGTCTGTCTCCCACTCGCAGTCTGTCTCCCTCTCGCAGTCTGTCTCCCTCTCGCAGTCTCTCTCTCTCTCGCAGTCTCTCTCTCTCGCAGTCTCTCTCTCTCGCAGTCTCTCTCTCTCGCAGTCTCTCTCTCTCGCAGTCTCTCTCTCTCCCTGTCTCTCTCTCTCGCAGTCTGTCTCCCTCTCGCAGTCTGTCTCCCTCTCGCAGTCTGTCTCCCTCTCGCAGTCTGTCTCCCTCTCGCAGTCTGTCTCCCTCTCGCAGTCTGTCTCCCTCTCGCAGTCTGTCTCCCTCTCGCAGTCTGTCTCCCTCTCGCAGTCTGTCTCCCTCTCGCAGTCTGTCTCCCTCTCGCAGTCTGTCTCCCTCTCGCAGTCTGTCTCCCTCTCGCAGTCTGTCTCCCTCTCGCAGTCTGTCTCCCTCTCGCAGTCTGTCTCCCTCTCGCAGTCTGTCTCCCTCTCGCAGTCTGTCTCCCTCTCGCAGTCTGTCTCCCTCTCGCAGTCTGTCTCCCTCTCGCAGTCTCTCTCGCTCTCGCAGTCTCTCTCCCTCTCGCAGTCTCTCTCCCTCTCGCAGTCTCTCTCCCTCTCGCAGTTCCTCTCCCTCACTCAGTCCCTCTACCTCTCGCGGTCTCTCTCCCTCTCGCAGTCTGTCTCTCTCTCGCAGTCTGTCTCTCTCTCGCAGTCTGTCTCTCTCTCGCAGTCTGTCTGTCTCTCGCCGTCTCTCTCCCTCTCGCAGTCTCTCTCTCTCGCAGTCTCTCTCTCTCGCAGTCTCTCTCTCTCGCAGTCTCTCTCTCTCTCGCAGTCTCTCTCTCTCTCGCAGTCTCTCTCTCTCGCAGTCTCTCTCCCTCTCGCAGTTTCTCTCCCTCTCGCAATTTCTCTCTCTCGCAGTCTCTCCCTCTCGCAGTCTCTCTCTCTCTCGCAGTCTCTCTCTCTCGCCGTCTGTCTCGCAGTCTCTCTCCCTCTGCAGTCTCTCCATCTGCAGTCTCTCCCTCTCGCAGTCTCTCACTCTCGAAGTCTCTCCCTCTCGCAGTCTCTCTCTATCGCAGTCTCTCTCTCTCTCGCGGTCTCCCCCCTCTCGCTGCCTCTCTCTCTCTCGCAGCCTCTCTCTCTCTCGCAGCCTCTCTCTCTCTCGCAGTCTCTCTCCCTCTCGCAGTCTCTCTCTCTCTCACAGTCTGTCCCTCTCGCAGTCTCTCCCTCTCGCAGTCTCTCTCCCGCAGTCTCTCTCTCTCGCAGTCTCTACCTCTCGCAGTCTCTCCCTCTCGCAGTCTCTCCCTCTCGCAGTCTCTCCCTCTCGCAGTCTCTCCCTCTCGCAGTCTCTCCCTCTCGCAGTCTCTCCCTCTCGCAGTCTCTCCCTCTCGCAGTCTCTCCCTCTCGCAGTCTCTCCCTCTCGCCGTCTCTCCCTCTCGCAGTCTCTCCCTCTCGCCGTCTCTCCCTCTCGCAGTCTCTCCCTCTCGCAGTCTCTCCCTCTCGCAGTCTCTCCCTCTCGCAGTCTCTCTCTCTCTCGCAGTCTCTCTCTCTCTATCGCAGTCTCTCTCTCTCTCGCAGTCTCTCTCCCACGCAGTCTCTCTCTGTCGCAGTCTCTCCCTCTCGCAGTCTCTCTCCCTCTCGCAGTCTCTCTCTGTCTCGCAGTCTCTCCCTCTCGCAGTCTCTCTCTCTCGCAGTCTCTCTCTCTCGCACTCTCTCTCTCTCGCAGTCTCTCTCTCTCGCAGTCTCTCTCTCTCGCAGTCTGTCTCTCTCGCAGTCTCTCTCTCTCGCAGTCTCTCTCTCTCGCAGTCTCTCTCTCTCGCAGTCTCTCTCTCTCTCGCAGTCTGTCTCCCTCTCGCAGTCTGTCTCCCTCTCGCAGTCTGTCTCCCTCTCGCAGTCTGTCTCCCTCTCGCAGTCTGTCTCCCTCTCGCAGTCTGTCTCCCTCTCGCAGTCTGTCTCCCTCTCGCAGTCTGTCTCCCTCTCGCAGTCTGTCTCCCTCTCGCAGTCTGTCTCCCTCTCGCAGTTTGTCTCCCTCTCGCAGTCTGTCTCCCTCTCGCAGTCTCTCTCCCTCTCGCAGTCTGTCTCCCTCTCGCAGTCTCTCTCCCTCTCGCAGTCTCTCTCCCTCTCGCAGTCTCTCTCCCTCCCGCAGTCTCTCTCCGTCGCGCAGTCTCTCTCCCTCTCGCAGTCTCTCTCTCTCTCGCAGTCTCTCCCTCACTCAGTCTCTCTCTCTCGCAGTCTCTCTCTCTTTCGCAGTCTCTCTCTCTCGCAGTCTCTCTCTCTCTCGCAGTCTCTCTCTCTCTCGCAGTCTGTCTCTCTCTCGCAGTCTCTCTCTCTCTCGCAGTCTCTCTCCCTCTCGCAGTCTCTCTCCCTCTCGCAGTCTCTCTCCCTCTCGCAGTTTCTCTCCCTCGCAGTCTCTCCCTCTCGCAGTCTGTCCCTCTCGCAGTCTCTCTCTCTCTCGCAGTCTCTCTCTCTCGCCGTCTGTCTCGCAGTCTCTCTCCCTCTGCAGTCTCTCCCTCTGCAGTCTCTCCCGCTGCAGTCTCTCCCTCTGCAGTCTCTCACTCTCGCAGTCTCTCCCTCTCGCAGTCTCTCCCTCTCGCAGTCTCTCCCTCTCGCAGTCTCTCCCTCTCGCAGCCTCTCCCTCTCGCAGCCTCTCCCTCTCGCAGCCTCTCCCTCTCGCAGCCTCTCCCTCTCGCAGTCTCTCCCTCTCGCAGTCTCTCCCTCTCGCAGTCTCTCCCTCTCGCAGTCTCTCCCTCTCGCAGTCTCTCCCTCTCGCAGTCTCTCCCTCTCGCAGTCTCTCCCTCTCGCAGTCTCTCCCTCTCGCAGTCTCTCCCTCTCGCAGTCTCTCCCTCTCGCAGTCTCTCCCTCTCGCAGCCTCTCCCTCTCGCAGCCTCTCCCTCTCGCAGCCTCTCCCTCTCGCAGCCTCTCCCTCTCGCAGCCTCTCCCTCTCGCAGTCTCTCCCTCTCGCAGTCTCTCCCTCTCGCAGTCTCTCCCTCTCGCAGTCTCTCCCTCTCGCTCCCTCTCTCAGTCTCTCCCTCTCGCAGTCTCTCCCTCTCGCAGTCTGTCTCCCTCTCGCCGTCTGTCTCCCTCTCGCAGTCTGTCTCCCTCTCGCAGTCTGTCTCCCTCTCGCAGTCTGTCTCCCACTCGCAGTCTGTCTCCCTCTCGCAGTCTGTCTCCCTCTCGCAGTCTCTCTCTCTCTCGCAGTCTCTCTCTCTCGCAGTCTCTCTCTCTCGCAGTCTCTCTCTCTCGCAGTCTCTCTCTCTCGCAGTCTCTCTCTCTCCCTGTCTCTCTCTCTCGCAGTCTGTCTCCCTCTCGCAGTCTGTCTCCCTCTCGCAGTCTGTCTCCCTCTCGCAGTCTGTCTCCCTCTCGCAGTCTGTCTCCCTCTCGCAGTCTGTCTCCCTCTCGCAGTCTGTCTCCCTCTCGCAGTCTGTCTCCCTCTCGCAGTCTGTCTCCCTCTCGCAGTCTGTCTCCCTCTCGCAGTCTGTCTCCCTCTCGCAGTCTGTCTCCCTCTCGCAGTCTGTCTCCCTCTCGCAGTCTGTCTCCCTCTCGCAGTCTGTCTCCCTCTCGCAGTCTCTCTCCCTCTCGCAGTCTCTCTCCCTCTCGCAGTCTCTCTCCCTCTCGCAGTCTCTCTCCCTCTCGCAGTCTCTCTCCCTCTCGCAGTCTCTCTCCCTCTCGCAGTTCCTCTCCCTCACTCAGTCCCTCTACCTCTCGCGGTCTCTCTCCCTCTCGCAGTCTGTCTCTCTCTCGCAGTCTGTCTCTCTCTCGCAGTCTGTCTCTCTCTCGCAGTCTGTCTGTCTCTCGCCGTCTCTCTCCCTCTCGCAGTCTCTCTCTCTCGCAGTCTCTCTCTCTCGCAGTCTCTCTCTCTCGCAGTCTCTCTCTCTCTCGCAGTCTCTCTCTCTCTCGCAGTCTCTCTCTCTCGCAGTCTCTCTCCCTCTCGCAGTTTCTCTCCCTCTCGCAATTTCTCTCTCTCGCAGTCTCTCCCTCTCGCAGTCTCTCTCTCTCTCGCAGTCTCTCTCTCTCGCCGTCTGTCTCGCAGTCTCTCTCCCTCTGCAGTCTCTCCATCTGCAGTCTCTCCCTCTCGCAGTCTCTCACTCTCGAAGTCTCTCC
Organism: Mustelus asterias; assembly: GCF_964213995.1. Taxonomy (NCBI): domain Eukaryota; kingdom Metazoa; phylum Chordata; class Chondrichthyes; order Carcharhiniformes; family Triakidae; genus Mustelus; species Mustelus asterias. The sequence goes on along the minus strand of NW_027590980.1, from coordinate 65,635 downwards.
CTCTCGCAGTCTCTCTCTATCGCAGTCTCTCTCTCTCTCGCGGTCTCCCCCCTCTCGCTGCCTCTCTCTCTCTCGCAGCCTCTCTCTCTCTCGCAGCCTCTCTCTCTCTCGCAGTCTCTCTCCCTCTCGCAGTCTCTCTCTCTCTCACAGTCTGTCCCTCTCGCAGTCTCTCCCTCTCGCAGTCTCCCGCAGTCTCTCTCTCTCGCAGTCTCTACCTCTCGCAGTCTCTACCTCTCGCAGTCTCTCCCTCTCGCAGTCTCTCCCTCTCGCAGTCTCTCCCTCTCGCAGTCTCTCCCTCTCGCAGTCTCTCCCTCTCGCAGTCTCTCCCTCACGCAGTCTCTCCCTCTCGCAGTCTCTCCCTCTCGCAGTCTCTCCCTCTCGCCGTCTCTCCCTCTCGCAGTCTCTCCCTCTCGCCGTCTCTCCCTCTCGCAGTCTCTCCCTCTCGCAGTCTCTCCCTCTCGCAGTCTCTCCCTCTCGCAGTCTCTCTCTCTCTCGCAGTCTCTCTCTCTCTCTCGCAGTCTCTCTCTCTCTCGCAGTCTCTCTCCCACGCAGTCTCTCTCTGTCGCAGTCTCTCCCTCTCGCAGTCTCTCTCCCTCTCGCAGTCTCTCTCTGTCTCGCAGTCTCTCCCTCTCGCAGTCTCTCTCTCTCGCAGTCTCTCTCTCTCGCACTCTCTCTCTCTCGCAGTCTCTCTCTCTCGCAGTCTCTCTCTCTCGCAGTCTGTCTCTCTCGCAGTCTCTCTCTCTCGCAGTCTCTCTCTCTCGCAGTCTCTCTCTCTCGCAGTCTCTCTCTCTCTCGCAGTCTCTCTCTCTCGCAGTCTCTCTCTCTCGCAGTCTCTCTCTCTCGCAGTCTCTCTCTCTCGCTGTCTCTCTCTCTCTCGCAGTCTCTCTCTCTCGCAGTCTCTCTCCCTCTCGCAGTCTGTCTCCCTCTCGCAGTCTGTCTCCCTCTCGCAGTCTGTCTCCCTCTCGCAGTCTGTCTCCCTCTCGCAGTCTGTCTCCCTCTCGCAGTCTGTCTCCCTCGCGCAGTCTCTCTCCCTCGCGCAGTCTCTCTCCCTCGCGCAGTCTCTCTCCCTCGCGCAGTCTCTCTCCCTCGCGCAGTCTCTGTACCTCGTGCAGTCTCTCTCCCTCGCGCAGTCTCTCTGCCTCGCGCAGTCTCTCTCCCTCGCGCAGTCTCTCTCCCTCGCGCAGTCTCTCTCCCTCGCGCAGTCTCTCTCCCTCGCGCAGTCTCTCTCCCTCGCGCAGTCTCTCTCCCTCGCGCAGCCTCTCACCCTCGCGCAGTCTCTCTCCCTCGCGCAGTCACTCTCCCTCGCGCAGTCCCTCTCCCTCGCGCAGTCCCTCTCCCTCGCGCAGTCCCTCTCCCTCGCGCAGTCTCTCTCCCTCGCGCAGTCTCTCTCCCTCGCGCAGCCTCTCTCCCTCGCGCAGTCTCTCTCCCTCGCGCAGTCTCTCTGCCTCGCGCAGTCTCTCTCCCTCGCGCAGTCTCTCTCCCTCGCGCAGTCTCTCTCCCTCGCGCAGTCTCTCTCCCTCGCGCAGTCTCTCTCCCTCGCGCAGTCTCTCTCCCTCGCGCAGTCTCTCTCCCTCGCGCAGTCTCTCTCCCTCGCGCAGTCTCTCTCCCTCGCGCAGTCTCTCTCCCTCGCGCAGTCTCTCTCCCTCGCGCAGTCTCTCTCCCTCGCGCAGTCTCTCTCCCTCGCGCAGTCTCTCTCCCTCGCGCAGTCTCTCCCTCTCGCAGACTCTCTCTCTCGCAGTCTCTCTCTCTCGCAGTCTCTCTCCCTCTCGCAGTCTGTCTCCCTCTCGCAGTCTGTCTCCCTCTCGCAGTCTCTCTCCCTCGCGCAGTCTCTCCCTCTCGCAGACTCTCTCTCTCGCAGACTCTCTCTCTCGCAGTCTGTCTCCCTCTCGCAGTCTGTCTCCCTCTCGCAGTCTGTCTCCCTCTCGCAGTCTGTCTCCCTCTCGCAGTCTGTCTCCCTCTCGCAGTCTGTCTCCCTCTCGCAGTCTGTCTCCCTCTCGCACTCTGTCTCCCTCTCGCAGTCTGTCTCCCTCTCGCAGTCTGTCTCCCTCTCGCAGTCTGTCTCCCTCTCGCAGTCTGTCTCCCTCTCGCAGTCTGTATCCCTCTCGCAGTCTGTCTCCCTCTCGCAGTCTGTCTCCCTCTCGCAGTCTGTCTCCCTCTCGCAGTCTCTCTCCCTCTCGCAGTCTCTCTCCCTCTCGCAGTCTCTCTCCCTCTCGCAGTCTCTCTCCCTCTCGCAGTCTCTCTCCGTCGCGCAGTCTCTCTCCCTCTCGCAGTCTCTCTCTCTCTCGCAGTCTCTCCCTCACTCAGTCTCTCTCTCTCGCAGTCTCTCTCTCTCGCAGTCTCTCTCTCTTTCGCAGTCTCTCTCTCTCGCAGTCCCTCTCTCTCTCGCAGTCTCTCTCTCTCTCGCAGTCTGTGTCTCTCTCGCAGTCTCTCTCTCTCTCGCAGTCTCTCTCCCTCTCGCAGTCTCTCTCCCTCTCGCAGTCTCTCTCCCTCTCGCAGTTTCTCTCCCTCGCAGTCTCTCCCTCTCGCAGTCTGTCCCTCTCGCAGTCTGTCTCGCAGTCTCTCTCCCTCTGCAGTCTCTCCCTCTGCAGTCTCTCCCTCTGCAGTCTCTCCCTCTGCAGTCTTTCCCTCTCGCAGTCTCTCACTCTCGCAGTCTCTCCCTCTCGCAGTCTCTCCCTCTCGCAGTCTCTCCCTCTCGCAGCCTCTCCCTCTCGCAGTCTCTCCCTCTCGCAGTCTCTCCCTCTCGCAGTCTCTCCCTCTCGCAGTCTCTCCCTCTCGCAGTCTCTCCCTCTCGCAGTCTCTCCCTCTCGCAGTCTCTCCCTCTCGCAGTCTCTCCCCCTCGCAGTCTCTCCCTCTCGCAGTCTCTCCCTCTCGCAGTCTCTCCCTCTCGCAGTCTCTCCCTCTCGCAGTCTCTCCCTCTCGCAGTCTCTCCCTCTCGCAGTCTCTCCCTCTCGCAGTCTCTCCCTCTCGCAGTCTCTCTCCCTCTCGCAGTCTGTCTCTCTCTCGCAGTCTGTCTCTCTCTCGCAGTCTGTCTCTCTCTCGCGGTCTGTCTGTCTCTCGCCGTCTCTCTCCCTCTCGCAGTCTCTCTCTCTCGCAGTCTCTCTCTCTCGCAGTCTCTCTCTCTCGCAGTCTCTCTCTCTCGCAGTCTCTCTCTCTCTCGCAGTCTCTCTCTCTCGCAGTCTCTCTCCCTCTCGCAGTTTCTCTCCCTCTCGCAGTTTCTCTCTCTCGCAGTCTCTCCCTCTCGCAGTCTCTCTCTCTCTCGCAGTCTCTCTCTCTCGCCGTCTGTCTCGCAGTCTCTCTCCCTCTGCAGTCTCTCCATCTGCAGTCTCTCCCTCTCGCAGTCTCTCACTCTCGAAGTCTCTCCCTCTCGCAGTCTCTCTCTATCGCAGTCTCTCTCTCTCTCGCGGTCTCCCCCCTCTCGCTGCCTCTCTCTCTCTCGCAGCCTCTCTCTCTCTCGCAGCCTCTCTCTCTCTCGCAGTCTCTCTCCCTCTCGCAGTCTCTCCCTCTCGCAGTCTCTCCCTCTCGCAGTCTCTCCCTCTCGCAGTCTCTCCCTCTCGCAGTCTCTCCCTCTCGCAGTCTCTCCCTCTCGCAGTCTCTCCCTCTCTCAGTCTCTCCCTCTCGCAGTCTCTCCCTCTCGCAGTCTCTCCCTCTCGCAGTCTCTCCCTCTCGCAGTCTCTCCCTCTCGCAGTCTCTCTCTCTCGCAGTCTCTCTCTCTCGCAGTCTCTCTCTCTCTCGCAGTCTCTCTCTCTCGCAGTCTCTCTCTCTCGCAGTCTCTCTCTCTCGCAGTCTCTCTCTCTCTCGCAGTCTCTCTCTCTCGCAGTCTCACTCTCTCGCAGTCTCTCTCTCTCGCAGACTCTCTCTCTCGCAGTCTCTCTCTCTCGCAGTCTCTCTCTCTCGCAGTCTCTCTCTGTATCGCAGTCTCTCTCTCTCGCAGACTCTCTCTCTCGCAGTCTATCTCTCTCGCAGTCTATCTCTCTCGCAGTCTCTCCCTCTCGCAGTCTCTCCCTCTCGCAGTCTCTCTCTCTCGCAGTCTCTCTCTCTCGCAGTCTCTCTCTCTCTCGCAGTCTCTCTCCCACGCAGTCTCTCTCTGTCGCAGTCTCTCCCTCTCGCAGTCTCTCTCCCTCTCGCAGTCTCTCTCTGTCTCGCAGTCTCTCCCTCTCGCAGTCTCTCTCTCTCGCAGTCTCTCTCTCTCGCACTCTCTCTCTCTCGCAGTCTCTCTCTCTCGCAGTCTCTCTCTCTCGCAGTCTCTCTCTCTCGCAGTCTGTCTCTCTCGCAGTCTCTCTCTCTCGCAGTCTCTCTCTCTCGCAGTCTCTCTCTCTCGCAGTCTCTCTCTCTCTCGCAGTCTCTCTCTCTCGCTGTCTCTCTCTCTCGCAGTCTCTCTCTCTCGCAGTCTCTCTCTCTCCCTGTCTCTCTCTCTCGCTGTCTCTCTCTCTCTCGCAGTCTCTCTCTCTCGCAGTCTCTCTCCCTCTCGCAGTCTGTCTCCCTCTCGCAGTCTGTCTCCCTCTCGCAGTCTGTCTCCCTCTCGCAGTCTGTCTCCCTCTCGCAGTCTGTCTCCCTCTCGCAGTCTGTCTCCCTCTCGCAGTCTGTCTCCCTTTCGCAGTCTCTCTCCCTCGCGCAGTCTCTCTCCCTCGCGCAGTCTCTCTCCCTCGCGCAGTCTCTCTCCCTCGCGCAGTCTCTCTCCCTCGCGCAGTCTCTCTCCCTCGCGCAGTCTCTCTCCCTCGCGCAGTCTCTCTCCCTCGCGCAGTCTCTCTACCTCGCGCAGTCTCTCTGCCTCGCGCAGTCTCTCTCTCTCGCGCAGTCTCTCTCCCTCGCGCAGTCTCTCTCCCTCGCGCAGTCTCTCTCCCTCGCGCAGTCTCTCTCCCTCGCGCAGTCTCTCTCCCTCGCGCAGTCTCTCTCCCTCGCGCTGTCTCTCCCTCTCGCAGACTCTCTCTCTCGCAGTCTCTCTCTCTCGCAGTCTCTCTCTCTCGCAGTCTCTCCCTCTTGCAGTCTGTCTCCCTCTCGCAGTCTGTCTCCCTCTCGCAGTCTGTCTCCCTCTCGCAGTCTGTCTCCCTCTCGCAGTCTGTCTCCATCTCGCAGTCTGTCTCCCTCTCGCAGTCTGTCTCCCTCTCGCAGTCTGTCTCCCTCTCGCAGTCTGTCTCCCTCTCGCAGTCTGTCTCCCTCTCGCAGTCTGTCTCCCTCTCGCAGTCTGTCTCCCTCTCGCAGTCTGTCTCCCTCTCGCAGTCTGTCTCCCTCTCGCAGTCTGTCTCCCTCTCGCAGTCTGTCTCCCTCTCGCAGTCTGTCTCCCTCTCGCAGTCTGTCTCCCTCTCGCAGTCTGTCTCCCTCTCGCAGTTTGTCTCCCTCTCGCAGTCTGTCTCCCTCTCGCAGTCTCTCTCCCTCTCGCAGTCTGTCTCCCTCTCGCAGTCTCTCTCCCTCTCGCAGTCTCTCTCCCTCTCGCAGTCTCTCTCCCTCCCGCAGTCTCTCTCCGTCGCGCAGTCTCTCTCCCTCTCGCAGTCTCTCTCTCTCTCGCAGTCTCTCCCTCACTCAGTCTCTCTCTCTCGCAGTCTCTCTCTCTTTCGCAGTCTCTCTCTCTCGCAGTCTCTCTCTCTCTCGCAGTCTCTCTCTCTCTCGCAGTCTGTCTCTCTCTCGCAGTCTCTCTCTCTCTCGCAGTCTCTCTCCCTCTCGCAGTCTCTCTCCCTCTCGCAGTCTCTCTCCCTCTCGCAGTTTCTCTCCCTCGCAGTCTCTCCCTCTCGCAGTCTGTCCCTCTCGCAGTCTCTCTCTCTCTCGCAGTCTCTCTCTCTCGCCGTCTGTCTCGCAGTCTCTCTCCCTCTGCAGTCTCTCCCTCTGCAGTCTCTCCCGCTGCAGTCTCTCCCTCTGCAGTCTCTCACTCTCGCAGTCTCTCCCTCTCGCAGTCTCTCCCTCTCGCAGTCTCTCCCTCTCGCAGTCTCTCCCTCTCGCAGCCTCTCCCTCTCGCAGCCTCTCCCTCTCGCAGCCTCTCCCTCTCGCAGCCTCTCCCTCTCGCAGTCTCTCCCTCTCGCAGTCTCTCCCTCTCGCAGTCTCTCCCTCTCGCAGTCTCTCCCTCTCGCAGTCTCTCCCTCTCGCAGTCTCTCCCTCTCGCAGTCTCTCCCTCTCGCAGTCTCTCCCTCTCGCAGTCTCTCCCTCTCGCAGCCTCTCCCTCTCGCAGCCTCTCCCTCTCGTAGCCTCTCCCTCTCGCAGCCTCTCCCTCTCGCAGCCTCTCCCTCTCGCAGTCTCTCCCTCTCGCAGTCTCTCCCTCTCGCAGTCTCTCCCTCTCGCAGTCTCTCCCTCTCGTAGTCTCTCCCTCTCGCAGTCTCTCCCTCTCGCAGTCTCTCCCTCTCGCAGTCTGTCTCCCTCTCGCAGTCTGTCTCCCTCTCGCAGTCTGTCTCCCTCTCGCAGTCTGTCTCCCTCTCGCAGTCTGTCTCCCACTCGCAGTCTGTCTCCCTCTCGCAGTCTGTCTCCCTCTCGCAGTCTCTCTCTCTCTCGCAGTCTCTCTCTCTCGCAGTCTCTCTCTCTCGCAGTCTCTCTCTCTCGCAGTCTCTCTCTCTCGCAGTCTCTCTCGCAGTCTGTCTCTCTCTCTCGCAGTCTGTCTCCCTCTCGCAGTCTGTCTCCCTCTCGCAGTCTGTCTCCCTCTCGCAGTCTGTCTCCCTCTCGCAGTCTGTCTCCCTCTCGCAGTCTGTCTCCCTCTCGCAGTCTGTCTCCCTCTCGCAGTCTGTCTCCCTCTCGCAGTCTGTCTCCCTCTCGCAGTCTGTCTCCCTCTCGCAGTCTGTCTCCCTCTCGCAGTCTGTCTCCCTCTCGCAGTCTGTCTCCCTCTCGCAGTCTGTCTCCCTCTCGCAGTCTGTCTCCCTCTCGCAGTCTGTCTCCCTCTCGCAGTCTGTCTCCCTCTCGCAGTCTGTCTCCCTCTCGCAGTCTGTCTCCCTCTCGCAGTCTGTCTCCCTCTCGCAGTCTGTCTCCCTCTCGCAGTCTGTCTCCCTCTCGCAGTCTGTCTCCCTCTCGCAGTCTGTCTCCCTCTCGCAGTCTGTCTCCCTCTCGCAGTCTGTCTCCCTCTCGCAGTCTGTCTCCCTCTCGCAGTCTCTCTCCCTCTCGCAGTCTCTCTCCCTCTCGCAGTCTCTCTCCCTCTCGCAGTCTCTCTCCCTCTCGCAGTCTCTGTCCCTCTCGCAGTCTCTCTCCCTCTCGCAGTCTCTCTCCCTCTCGCAGTCTCTCTCCCTCTCGCAGTCTCTCTCCCTCTCGCAGTCTCTCTCCCTCTCGCAGTCTCTCTCCCTCTCGCAGTCTCTCTCCCTCTCGCAGTCTCTCTCCCTCTCGCAGTCTCTCTCCCTCTCGCAGTCTCTCTCCCTCTCGCAGTCTCTCTCCCTCTCGCAGTCTCTCTCCCTCTCGCAGTCTCTCTCCATCTCGCAGTCTCTCTCCCTCTCGCAGTCTCTCTCCCTCTCGCAGTCTCTCTCCCTCTCGCAGTCTCTCTCCCTCTCGCAGTCTCTCTCCCTCTCGCAGTCTCTCTCCCTCTCGCAGTCTCTCTCCCTCTCGCAGTCTCTCGCCCTCTCGCAGTCTCTCGCCCTCTCGCAGTCTCTCGCCCTCTCGCAGTCTCTGGCCCTCTCGCAGTCTCTGGCCCTCTCGCAGTCTCTGGCCCTCTCGCAGTCTCTGGCCCTCTCGCAGTCTCTGGCCCTCTCGCAGTCTCTGGCCCTCTCGCAGTCTCTCGCCCTCTCGCAGTCTCTCGCCCTCTCGCAGTCTCTCGCCCTCTCGCAGTCTCTCGCCCTCTCGCAGTCTCTCGCCCTCTCGCAGTCTCTCGCCCTCTCGCAGTCTCTCGCCCTCTCGCAGTCTCTCGCCCTCTCGCAGTCTCTCGCCCTCTCGCAGTCTCTCGCCCTCTCGCAGTCTCTCTCTCTCTCTCGCAGTCTCTCCCTCACTCAGTCACTCTGCCTCTCGCGGTCTCTCTCCCTCTCGCAGTCTGTCTCTCTCTCGCAGTCTCTCTCCCTCTCGCAGTCTCTCTCTCTCGCAGTCTCTCTCTCTCGCAGTCTCTCTCTCTCGCAGTCTCTCTCTCTCGCAGTCTCTCTCTCTCGCAGTCTCTCCCTCTCGCTGTCTCTCCCTCTCGCCGTCTCTCCCTCTCGCAGTCTCTCCCTCTCGCAGTCTCTCCCTCTCGCAGTCTCTCCCTCTCGCAGTCTCTCCCTCTCGCAGTCTCTCCCTCTCGCAGCCTCTCCCTCTCGCAGTCTCTCCCTCTCGCAGTCTCTCCCTCTCGCAGTCTCTCCCTCTCGCAGTCTCTCCCTCTCGCAGTCTCTCCCTCTCGCAGTCTCTCCCTCTCGCAGACTCTCCCTCTCGCAGTCTCTCCCTCTCGCAGTCTCTCCCTCTCGCAGTCTCTCCCTCTCGCAGTCTCTCCCTCTCGCAGTCACTCCCTCTCGCAGTCTCTCCCTCTCGCAGTCTCTCCCTCTCGCAGTCTCTCCCTCTCGCAGTCTCTCCCTCTCGCAGTCTCTCCCTCTCGCAGTCTCTTCCTCTCGCAGTCTCTCTCTCTCGCAGTCTCTCCCTCTCGCAGTCTCTCCCTCTCGCAGTCTCTCCCTCTCGCACTCTCTCCCTGTCGCACTCTCTCCCTCTCGCAGTCTCTCCCTCTCGCACTCTCTCCCTCTCGCAGTCTCTCCCTCTCGCAGTCTCTCCCTCTCGCAGTCTCTCCCTCTCGCAGTCTCTCCCTCTCGCAGTCTCTCCCTCTCGCAGTCTCTCCCTCTCGCAGTCTCTCCCTCTCGCAGTCTCTCCCTCTCGCAGTCTTTCTCGCTCTCGCAGTCTTTCTCTCTCTCGCAGTCTCTCTCTCTCTCGCAGTCTCTCTCTCTCTCGCAGTCTCTCTCCCACGCAGTCTCTCTACCTCTCGCAGTCTGTCTCTCTCTCGCAGTCTCTCTCCCTCTCGCAGTCTCTCTCCCTCTCGCAGTCTCTCTCTCTCGCAGTCTCTCTCTCTCGCAGTCTCTCTCTCTCGCAGTCTCTCTCTCTCGCAGTCTCTTTCTCTCGCAGTCTCTCTCTCTCGCAGTCTCTCTCTCTCTCGCAGTCTCTCTCTCTCTCGCAGTCTCTCTCTCTCTCGCAGTCTCTCTCTCTCTCGCAGTCTCCCTCTCTCGCAGTCTCTCCCTCTCGCAGTCTCTCCCTCTCGCAGTCTCTCTCTCTCTCGCAGTCTCTCTCTCTCGCCATCTGTCTCGCAGTCTCTCTCCCTCTGCAGTCTCTCCCTCTCGCAGTCTCTCACTCTCGAAGTCTCTCCCTCTCGCAGTCTCTCTCTATCGCAGTCTCTCTCTCTCTCGCGGTCTCCCCCCTCTCGCAGCCTCTCTCTCTCTCGCAGCCTCTCTCTCTCTCGCAGTCTCTCTCCCTCTCGCAGTCTCTCTCTGTCTCGCAGTCTGTCCCTCTCGCAGTCTCTCCCTTTCGCAGTCACTCTCTCACAGTCTCTCCCTCTCGCAGTCTCTCCCTCTCGCAGTCTCTCCCTCTCGCAGTCTCTCCCTCTCGCAGTCTCTCCCTCTCGCAGTCTCTCCCTCTCGCAGTCTCTCCCTCTTGCAGTCTCTCCCTCTCGCAGTCTCTCCCTCTCGCAGTCTTTCTCTCTCTCGCAGTCTCTCTCTCTCTCGCAGTCTCTCTCTCTCTCGCAGTCTCTCTCCCACGCAGTCTCTCTCTGTCGCAGTCTCTCCCTCTCGCAGTCTCTCTCCCTCTCGCAGTCTCTCTCTCTCTCGCAGTCTCTCCCTCTCGCAGTCTCTCTCTCTCGCAGTCTCTCTCTCTCGCAGTCTCTCTCTTTCGCAGTCTCTCTCTCTCGCAGTCTCTCTCGCAGTCTCTCCCTCTCGCAGTCTCTCCCTCTCGCAGTCTCTCCCTCTCGCAGTCCCTCTCTCTCGCAGTCTCTCTCTCTCGCAGTCTCTCTCTCTCGCAGTCTCTCTCTCTCGCAGTCTCTCTCTCTCGCAGTCTCTCTCTCTCGCAGTCTCTCTCTCTCGCAGTCTCTCTCTCTCGCAGTCTCTCTCTCTCGCAGTCTCTCTCTCTCGTAGTCTCTCTCTTTCGCAGGCTCTCTCTCTCGCAGTCTCTCTCTCTCCCTGTCTCTCTCTCTCGCTGTCTCTCTCTCTCTCGCAGTCTCTCTCTCTCGCAGTCTCTCTCCCTCTCGCAGTCTGTCTCCCTCTCGCAGTCTGTCTCCCTCTCGCAGTCTGTCTCCCTCTCGCAGTCTGTCTCCCTCTCGCAGTCTGTCTCCCTCTCGCAGTCTGTCTCCCTCTCGCAGTCTGTCTCCCTCTCGCAGTCTGTCTCCCTCTCGCAGTCTGTCTCCCTCTCGCAGTCTGTCTCCCTCTCGCAGTCTGTCTCCCTCTCGCAGTCTGTCTCCCTCTCGCAGTCTGTCTCCCTCTCGCAGTCTGTCTCCCTTTCGCAGTCTGTCTCCCTCTCGCAGTCTCTCTCCCTCTCGCAGTCTCTCTCCCTCTCGCAGTCTCTCTCCCTCTCGCAGTCTCTCTCCCTCTCGCAGTCTCTCTCCCTCTCGCAGTCTCTGTCCCTCTCGCAGTCTCTGTCCCTCTCGCAGTCTCTCTCCCTCTCGCAGTCTCTCTCCCTCTCGCAGTCTCTCTCCCTCTCGCAGTCTCTCTCCCTCTCGCAGTCTCTCTCCCTCTCGCAGTCTCTCTCCCTCTCGCAGTCTCTCTCCCTCTCGCAGTCTCTCTCCCTCTCGCAGTCTCTCTCCCTCTCGCAGTCTCTCTCCATCTCGCAGTCTCTCTCCCTCTCGCAGTCTCTCTCCCTCTCGCAGTCTCTCTCCCACTCGCAGTCTCTCCCTCTCGCAGTCTCTCTCTGACGCAGTCTCTCTCTCTCGCAGTCTCTCTCTCTCGCAGTCTCTCTCTCTCGCAGTCTCTCTCTCTCGCAGTCTCTCTCTCTCGCAGTCTCTCTCTCTCGCAGTCTCTCTCTCTCGCAGTCTCTCTCTCTCGCAGTCTCTCTCTCTCGCAGTCTCTCTCTCTCGCAGTCTCTCTCTCTCGCAGTCTCTCTCTCTCGCAGTCTCTCTCTTTCGCAGTCTCTCCCTCTCTCGCAGTCTCTCTCTCTCTCCCTGTCTCTCTCTCTCGCTGTCTCTCTCTCTCTCGCAGTCTCTCTCTCTCGCAGTCTCTCTCCCTCTCGCAGTCTGTCTCCCTCTCGCAGTCTGTCTCCCTCTCGCAGTCTGTCTCCCTCTCGCAGTCGGTCTCCCTCTCGCAGTCGGTCTCCCTCTCGCAGTCTGTCTCCCTCTCGCAGTCTGTCTCCCTCTTGCAGTCTGTCTCCCTCTCGCAGTCTGTCTCCCTCTCGCAGTCTGTCTCCCTCTCGCAGTCTGTCTCCCTCTCGCAGTCTGCCTCCCTCTCGCAGTCTGTCTCCCTCTGGCAGTCTGTCTCCCTCTCGCAGTCTGTCTCCCTCTGGCAGTCTGTCTCCCTCTGGCAGTCTGTCTCCCTCTGGCAGTCTGTCTCCCTCTGGCAGTCTGTCTCCCTCTCGCAGTCTGTCTCCCTCTCGCAGTCTGTCTCCCTCTCGCAGTCTGTCTCCCTCTCGCAGTCTGTCTCCCTCTCGCAGTCTGTCTCCCTCTCGCAGTCTGTCTCCCTCTCGCAGTCTGTCTCCCTCACGCTGTCTGTCTCCCTCTCGCAGTCTGTCTCCCTCTCGCAGTCTGTCTCCCTCTCGCAGTCTGTCTCCCTCTCGCAGTCTGTCTCCCTCTCGCAGTCTGTCTCCCTCTCGCAGTCTGTCTCCCTCTCGCAGTCTGTCTCCCTCTCGCAGTCTGTCTCCCTCTCGCAGTCTGTCTCCCTCTCGCAGTCTGTCTCCCTCTCGCAGTCTGTCTCCCTCTCGCAGTCTGTCTCCCTCTCGCAGTCTGTCTCCCTCTCGCAGTCTCTCTCCCTCTCGCAGTCTCTCTCCCTCTCGCAGTCTCTCTCCCTCTCGCAGTCTCTCTCCCTCTCGCAGTCTCTCTCCCTCTCGCAGTCTCTCCCTCTCGCAGTCTCTCCCTCTCGCAGTCTCTCCCTCTCGCAGTCTCTCCCTCTCGCAGTCTCTCCCTCTCGCAGTCTCTCCCTCTCGCAGTCTCTCCCTCTCGCAGTCTCTCCCTCTCGCAGTCTCTCCCTCGCGCAGTCGCTCCCTCTCGCAGTCTCTCCCTCTCGCAGTCTCTCCCTCTCGCGGTCTCTCCCTCTCGCGGTCTCTCCCTCTCGCGGTCTCTCCCTCTCGCGGTCTCTCCCTCTCGCAGTCTCTCCCTCTCGCAGTCTTTCCCTCTCGCAGTCTCTCCCTCTCGCAGTCTCTCCCTCTCGCAGTCTCTCCCTCTCGCAGTCTTTCTCGCTCTCGCAGTCTTTCTCTCTCTCGCAGTCTCTCTCTCTCTCGCAGTCTCTCTCCCTCGCGCAGTCTCTCTCCCTCGCGCAGTCTCTCTACCTCGCGCAGTCTCTCTGCCTCGCGCAGTCTCTCTCTCTCGCGCAGTCTCTCTCCCTCGCGCAGTCTCTCTCCCTCGCGCAGTCTCTCTCCCTCGCGCAGTCTCTCTCCCTCGCGCAGTCTCTCTCCCTCGCGCAGTCTCTCTCCCTCGCGCTGTCTCTCCCTCTCGCAGACTCTCTCTCTCGCAGTCTCTCTCTCTCGCAGTCTCTCTCTCTCGCAGTCTCTCCCTCTTGCAGTCTGTCTCCCTCTCGCAGTCTGTCTCCCTCTCGCAGTCTGTCTCCCTCTCGCAGTCTGTCTCCCTCTCGCAGTCTGTCTCCCTCTCGCAGTCTGTCTCCATCTCGCAGTCTGTCTCCCTCTCGCAGTCTGTCTCCCTCTCGCAGTCTGTCTCCCTCTCGCAGTCTGTCTCCCTCTCGCAGTCTGTCTCCCTCTCGCAGTCTGTCTCCCTCTCGCAGTCTGTCTCCCTCTCGCAGTCTGTCTCCCTCTCGCAGTCTGTCTCCCTCTCGCAGTCTGTCTCCCTCTCGCAGTCTGTCTCCCTCTCGCAGTCTGTCTCCCTCTCGCAGTCTGTCTCCCTCTCGCAGTCTGTCTCCCTCTCGCAGTCTGTCTCCCTCTCGCAGTTTGTCTCCCTCTCGCAGTCTGTCTCCCTCTCGCAGTCTCTCTCCCTCTCGCAGTCTGTCTCCCTCTCGCAGTCTCTCTCCCTCTCGCAGTCTCTCTCCCTCTCGCAGTCTCTCTCCCTCCCGCAGTCTCTCTCCGTCGCGCAGTCTCTCTCCCTCTCGCAGTCTCTCTCTCTCTCGCAGTCTCTCCCTCACTCAGTCTCTCTCTCTCGCAGTCTCTCTCTCTTTCGCAGTCTCTCTCTCTCGCAGTCTCTCTCTCTCTCGCAGTCTCTCTCTCTCTCGCAGTCTGTCTCTCTCTCGCAGTCTCTCTCTCTCTCGCAGTCTCTCTCCCTCTCGCAGTCTCTCTCCCTCTCGCAGTCTCTCTCCCTCTCGCAGTTTCTCTCCCTCGCAGTCTCTCCCTCTCGCAGTCTGTCCCTCTCGCAGTCTCTCTCTCTCTCGCAGTCTCTCTCTCTCGCCGTCTGTCTCGCAGTCTCTCTCCCTCTGCAGTCTCTCCCTCTGCAGTCTCTCCCGCTGCAGTCTCTCCCTCTGCAGTCTCTCACTCTCGCAGTCTCTCCCTCTCGCAGTCTCTCCCTCTCGCAGTCTCTCCCTCTCGCAGTCTCTCCCTCTCGCAGCCTCTCCCTCTCGCAGCCTCTCCCTCTCGCAGCCTCTCCCTCTCGCAGCCTCTCCCTCTCGCAGTCTCTCCCTCTCGCAGTCTCTCCCTCTCGCAGTCTCTCCCTCTCGCAGTCTCTCCCTCTCGCAGTCTCTCCCTCTCGCAGTCTCTCCCTCTCGCAGTCTCTCCCTCTCGCAGTCTCTCCCTCTCGCAGTCTCTCCCTCTCGCAGCCTCTCCCTCTCGCAGCCTCTCCCTCTCGTAGCCTCTCCCTCTCGCAGCCTCTCCCTCTCGCAGCCTCTCCCTCTCGCAGTCTCTCCCTCTCGCAGTCTCTCCCTCTCGCAGTCTCTCCCTCTCGCAGTCTCTCCCTCTCGTAGTCTCTCCCTCTCGCAGTCTCTCCCTCTCGCAGTCTCTCCCTCTCGCAGTCTGTCTCCCTCTCGCAGTCTGTCTCCCTCTCGCAGTCTGTCTCCCTCTCGCAGTCTGTCTCCCTCTCGCAGTCTGTCTCCCTCTCGCAGTCTGTCTCCCACTCGCAGTCTGTCTCCCTCTCGCAGTCTGTCTCCCTCTCGCAGTCTCTCTCTCTCTCGCAGTCTCTCTCTCTCGCAGTCTCTCTCTCTCGCAGTCTCTCTCTCTCGCAGTCTCTCTCTCTCGCAGTCTCTCTCGCAGTCTGTCTCTCTCTCTCGCAGTCTGTCTCCCTCTCGCAGTCTGTCTCCCTCTCGCAGTCTGTCTCCCTCTCGCAGTCTGTCTCCCTCTCGCAGTCTGTCTCCCTCTCGCAGTCTGTCTCCCTCTCGCAGTCTGTCTCCCTCTCGCAGTCTGTCTCCCTCTCGCAGTCTGTCTCCCTCTCGCAGTCTGTCTCCCTCTCGCAGTCTGTCTCCCTCTCGCAGTCTGTCTCCCTCTCGCAGTCTGTCTCCCTCTCGCAGTCTGTCTCCCTCTCGCAGTCTGTCTCCCTCTCGCAGTCTGTCTCCCTCTCGCAGTCTGTCTCCCTCTCGCAGTCTGTCTCCCTCTCGCAGTCTGTCTCCCTCTCGCAGTCTGTCTCCCTCTCGCAGTCTGTCTCCCTCTCGCAGTCTGTCTCCCTCTCGCAGTCTGTCTCCCTCTCGCAGTCTGTCTCCCTCTCGCAGTCTGTCTCCCTCTCGCAGTCTGTCTCCCTCTCGCAGTCTGTCTCCCTCTCGCAGTCTGTCTCCCTCTCGCAGTCTGTCTCCCTCTCGCAGTCTGTCTCCCTCTCGCAGTCTGTCTCCCTCTCGCAGTCTGTCTCCCTCTCGCAGTCTGTCTCCCTCTCGCAGTCTGTCTCCCTCTCGCAGTCTGTCTCCCTCTCGCAGTCTGTCTCCCTCTCGCAGTCTCTCTCCCTCTCGCAGTCTCTCTCCCTCTCGCAGTCTCTCTCCCTCTCGCAGTCTCTCTCCCTCTCGCAGTCTCTCTCCCTCTCGCAGTCTCTCTCCCTCTCGCAGTCTCTCTCCCTCTCGCAGTCTCTCTCCCTCACTCGGTCCCTCTACCTCTCGCGGTCTCTCTCCCTCTCGCAGTCTGTCTCTCTCTCGCAGTCTGTCTCTCTCTCGCAGTCTGTCTCTCTCTCGCAGTCTGTCTCTCTCTCGCAGTCTGTCTGTCTCTCGCCGTCTCTCTCCCTCTCGCAGTCTCTCTCTCTCGCAGTCTCTCTCTCTCGCAGTCTCTCTCTCTCGCAGTCTCTCTCTCTCTCGCAGTCTCTCTCTCTCTCGCAGTCTCTCTCTCTCGCACTCTCTCCCTCTCGCAGTTTCTCTCCCTCTCGCAATTTCTCTCTCTCTCGCAGTCTCTCCCTCTCGCAGTCTCTCTCTCTCTCGCAGTCTCTCTCTCTCGCCGTCTGTCTCGCAGTCTCTCTCCCTCTGCAGTCTCTCCATCTGCAGTCTCTCCCTCTCGCAGTCTCTCACTCTCGAAGTCTCTCCCTCTCGCAGTCTCTCTCTATCGCAGTCTCTCTCTCTCTCGCGGTCTCCCCCCTCTCGCTGCCTCTCTCTCTCTCGCAGCCTCTCTCTCTCTCGCAGCCTCTCTCTCTCTCGCAGTCTCTCTCCCTCTCGCAGTCTCTCTCTCTCTCACAGTCTGTCCCTCTCGCAGTCTCTCCCTCTCGCAGTCTCTCTCCCGCAGTCTCTCTCTCTCGCAGTCTCTACCTCTCGCAGTCTCTCCCTCTCGCAG
Source organism: Mustelus asterias (assembly GCF_964213995.1). Lineage (NCBI taxonomy): Eukaryota > Metazoa > Chordata > Chondrichthyes > Carcharhiniformes > Triakidae > Mustelus > Mustelus asterias. The sequence continues at coordinate 49,993 of NW_027590980.1, read as the reverse complement.
TCTCTCCCTCTCGCAGTCTCTCCCTCTCGCAGTCTCTCCCTCTCGCAGTCTCTCCCTCTCGCAGTCTCTCCCTCTCGCAGTCTCTCCCTCTCGCAGTCTCTCCCTCTCGCAGTCTCTCCCTCTCGCAGTCTCTCCCTCTCGCAGTCTCTCCCTCTCGCCGTCTCTCCCTCTCGCAGTCTCTCCCTCTCGCCGTCTCTCCCTCTCGCAGTCTCTCCCTCTCGCAGTCTCTCCCTCTCGCAGTCTCTCCCTCTCGCAGTCTCTCTCTCTCTCGCAGTCTCTCTCTCTCTCTCGCAGTCTCTCTCTCTCTCGCAGTCTCTCTCCCACGCAGTCTCTCTCTGTCGCAGTCTCTCCCTCTCGCAGTCTCTCTCCCTCTCGCAGTCTCTCTCTGTCTCGCAGTCTCTCCCTCTCGCAGTCTCTCTCTCTCGCAGTCTCTCTCTCTCGCACTCTCTCTCTCTCGTAGTCTCTCTCTCTCGCAGTCTCTCTCTCTCGCAGTCTGTCTCTCTCGCAGTCTCTCTCTCTCGCAGTCTCTCTCTCTCGCAGTCTCTCTCTCTCGCAGTCTCTCTCTCTCTCGCAGTCTCTCTCTCTCGCAGTCTCTCTCTCTCGCAGTCTCTCTCTCTCGCAGTCTCTCTCTCTCGCTGTCTCTCTCTCTCTCGCAGTCTCTCTCTCTCGCAGTCTCTCTCCCTCTCGCAGTCTGTCTCCCTCTCGCAGTCTGTCTCCCTCTCGCAGTCTGTCTCCCTCTCGCAGTCTGTCTCCCTCTCGCAGTCTGTCTCCCTCTCGCAGTCTGTCTCCCTCTCGCAGTCTGTCTCCCTCTCGCAGTCTGTCTCCCTCTCGCAGTCTGTCTCCCTCTCGCAGTCTGTCTCCCTCTCGCAGTCTGTCTCCCTCTCGCAGTCTGTCTCCCTCTCGCAGTCTGTCTCCCTCTCGCAGTCTGTCTCCCTCTCGCAGTCTGTCTCCCTCTCGCAGTTTGTCTCCCTCTCGCAGTCTGTCTCCCTCTCGCAGTCTCTCTCCCTCTCGCAGTCTGTCTCCCTCTCGCAGTCTCTCTCCCTCTCGCAGTCTCTCTCCCTCTCGCAGTCTCTCTCCCTCCCGCAGTCTCTCTCCGTCGCGCAGTCTCTCTCCCTCTCGCAGTCTCTCTCTCTCTCGCAGTCTCTCCCTCACTCAGTCTCTCTCTCTCGCAGTCTCTCTCTCTTTCGCAGTCTCTCTCTCTCGCAGTCTCTCTCTCTCTCGCAGTCTCTCTCTCTCTCGCAGTCTGTCTCTCTCTCGCAGTCTCTCTCTCTCTCGCAGGCTCTCTCCCTCTCGCAGTCTCTCTCCCTCTCGCAGTCTCTCTCCCTCTCGCAGTTTCTCTCCCTCGCAGTCTCTCCCTCTCGCAGTCTGTCCCTCTCGCAGTCTCTCTCTCTCTCGCAGTCTCTCTCTCTCGCCGTCTGTCTCGCAGTCTCTCTCCCTCTGCAGTCTCTCCCTCTGCAGTCTCTCCCGCTGCAGTCTCTCCCTCTGCAGTCTCTCACTCTCGCAGTCTCTCCCTCTCGCAGTCTCTCCCTCTCGCAGTCTCTCCCTCTCGCAGTCTCTCCCTCTCGCAGCCTCTCCCTCTCGCAGCCTCTCCCTCTCGCAGCCTCTCCCTCTCGCAGCCTCTCCCTCTCGCAGTCTCTCCCTCTCGCAGTCTCTCCCTCTCGCAGTCTCTCCCTCTCGCAGTCTCTCCCTCTCGCAGTCTCTCCCTCTCGCAGTCTCTCCCTCTCGCAGTCTCTCCCTCTCGCAGTCTCTCCCTCTCGCAGTCTCTCCCTCTCGCAGCCTCTCCCTCTCGCAGCCTCTCCCTCTCGTAGCCTCTCCCTCTCGCAGCCTCTCCCTCTCGCAGCCTCTCCCTCTCGCAGTCTCTCCCTCTCGCAGTCTCTCCCTCTCGCAGTCTCTCCCTCTCGCAGTCTCTCCCTCTCGTAGTCTCTCCCTCTCGCAGTCTCTCCCTCTCGCAGTCTCTCCCTCTCGCAGTCTGTCTCCCTCTCGCAGTCTGTCTCCCTCTCGCAGTCTGTCTCCCTCTCGCAGTCTGTCTCCCTCTCGCAGTCTGTCTCCCACTCGCAGTCTGTCTCCCTCTCGCAGTCTGTCTCCCTCTCGCAGTCTCTCTCTCTCTCGCAGTCTCTCTCTCTCGCAGTCTCTCTCTCTCGCAGTCTCTCTCTCTCGCAGTCTCTCTCTCTCGCAGTCTCTCTCTCTCCCTGTCTCTCTCTCTCGCAGTCTGTCTCCCTCTCGCAGTCTGTCTCCCTCTCGCAGTCTGTCTCCCTCTCGCAGTCTGTCTCCCTCTCGCAGTCTGTCTCCCTCTCGCAGTCTGTCTCCCTCTCGCAGTCTGTCTCCCTCTCGCAGTCTGTCTCCCTCTCGCAGTCTGTCTCCCTCTCGCAGTCTGTCTCCCTCTCGCAGTCTGTCTCCCTCTCGCAGTCTGTCTCCCTCTCGCAGTCTGTCTCCCTCTCGCAGTCTGTCTCCCTCTCGCAGTCTGTCTCCCTCTCGCAGTCTGTCTCCCTCTCGCAGTCTGTCTCCCTCTCGCAGTCTGTCTCCCTCTCGCAGTCTGTCTCCCTCTCGCAGTCTGTCTCCCTCTCGCAGTCTGTCTCCCTCTCGCAGTCTGTCTCCCTCTCGCAGTCTGTCTCCCTCTCGCAGTCTGTCTCCCTCTCGCAGTCTGTCTCCCTCTCGCAGTCTGTCTCCCTCTCGCAGTCTGTCTCCCTCTCGCAGTCTGTCTCCCTCTCGCAGTCTGTCTCCCTCTCGCAGTCTGTCTCCCTCTCGCAGTCTGTCTCCCTCTCGCAGTCTGTCTCCCTCTCGCAGTCTGTCTCCCTCTCGCAGTCTGTCTCCCTCTCGCAGTCTGTCTCCCTCTCGCAGTCTGTCTCCCTCTCGCAGTCTGTCTCCCTCTCGCAGTCTCTCTCCCTCTCGCAGTCTCTCTCCCTCTCGCAGTCTCTCTCCCTCTCGCAGTCTCTCTCGCTCTCGCAGTCTCTCTCCCTCTCGCAGTCTCTCTCCCTCTCGCAGTCTCTCTCCCTCTCGCAGTTCCTCTCCCTCACTCGGTCCCTCTACCTCTCGCGGTCTCTCTCCCTCTCGCAGTCTGTCTCTCTCTCGCAGTCTGTCTCTCTCTCGCAGTCTGTCTCTCTCTCGCAGTCTGTCTGTCTCTCGCCGTCTCTCTCCCTCTCGCAGTCTCTCTCTCTCGCAGTCTCTCTCTCTCGCAGTCTCTCTCTCTCGCAGTCTCTCTCTCTCTCGCAGTCTCTCTCTCTCTCGCAGTCTCTCTCTCTCGCAGTCTCTCTCCCTCTCGCAGTTTCTCTCCCTCTCGCAATTTCTCTCTCTCTCGCAGTCTCTCCCTCTCGCAGTCTCTCTCTCTCTCGCAGTCTCTCTCTCTCGCCGTCTGTCTCGCAGTCTCTCTCCCTCTGCAGTCTCTCCATCTGCAGTCTCTCCCTCTCGCAGTCTCTCACTCTCGAAGTCTCTCCCTCTCGCAGTCTCTCTCTATCGCAGTCTCTCTCTCTCTCGCGGTCTCCCCCCTCTCGCTGCCTCTCTCTCTCTCGCAGCCTCTCTCTCTCTCGCAGCCTCTCTCTCTCTCGCAGTCTCTCTCCCTCTCGCAGTCTCTCTCTCTCTCACAGTCTGTCCCTCTCGCAGTCTCTCCCTCTCGCAGTCTCTCTCCCGCAGTCTCTCTCTCTCGCAGTCTCTACCTCTCGCAGTCTCTCCCTCTCGCAGTCTCTCCCTCTCGCAGTCTCTCCCTCTCGCAGTCTCTCCCTCTCGCAGTCTCTCCCTCTCGCAGTCTCTCCCTCTCGCAGTCTCTCCCTCTCGCAGTCTCTCCCTCTCGCAGTCTCTCCCTCTCGCCGTCTCTCCCTCTCGCAGTCTCTCCCTCTCGCCGTCTCTCCCTCTCGCAGTCTCTCCCTCTCGCAGTCTCTCCCTCTCGCAGTCTCTCCCTCTCGCAGTCTCTCTCTCTCTCGCAGTCTCTCTCTCTCTCTCGCAGTCTCTCTCTCTCTCGCAGTCTCTCTCCCACGCAGTCTCTCTCTGTCGCAGTCTCTCCCTCTCGCAGTCTCTCTCCCTCTCGCAGTCTCTCTCTGTCTCGCAGTCTCTCCCTCTCGCAGTCTCTCTCTCTCGCAGTCTCTCTCTCTCGCACTCTCTCTCTCTCGCAGTCTCTCTCTCTCGCAGTCTCTCTCTCTCGCAGTCTGTCTCTCTCGCAGTCTCTCTCTCTCGCAGTCTCTCTCTCTCGCAGTCTCTCTCTCTCGCAGTCTCTCTCTCTCTCGCAGTCTCTCTCTCTCGCAGTCTCTCTCTCTCGCAGTCTCTCTCTCTCGCAGTCTCTCTCTCTCGCTGTCTCTCTCTCTCTCGCAGTCTCTCTCTCTCGCAGTCTCTCTCCCTCTCGCAGTCTGTCTCCCTCTCGCAGTCTGTCTCCCTCTCGCAGTCTGTCTCCCTCTCGCAGTCTGTCTCCCTCTCGCAGTCTGTCTCCCTCTCGCAGTCTGTCTCCCTCTCGCAGTCTGTCTCCCTCTCGCAGTCTGTCTCCCTCGCGCAGTCTCTCTCCCTCGCGCAGTCTCTCTCCCTCGCGCAGTCTCTCTCCCTCGCGCAGTCTCTCTCCCTCGCGCAGTCTCTGTACCTCGTGCAGTCTCTCTCCCTCGCGCAGTCTCTCTGCCTCGCGCAGTCTCTCTCCCTCGCGCAGTCTCTCTCCCTCGCGCAGTCTCTCTCCCTCGCGCAGTCTCTCTCCCTCGCGCAGTCTCTCTCCCTCGCGCAGTCTCTCTCCCTCGCGCAGTCTCTCTCCCTCGCGCAGCCTCTCACCCTCGCGCAGTCTCTCTCCCTCGCGCAGTCACTCTCCCTCGCGCAGTCCCTCTCCCTCGCGCAGTCCCTCTCCCTCGCGCAGTCCCTCTCCCTCGCGCAGTCTCTCTCCCTCGCGCAGTCTCTCTCCCTCGCGCAGCCTCTCTCCCTCGCGCAGTCTCTCTCCCTCGCGCAGTCTCTCTGCCTCGCGCAGTCTCTCTCCCTCGCGCAGTCTCTCTCCCTCGCGCAGTCTCTCTCCCTCGCGCAGTCTCTCTCCCTCGCGCAGTCTCTCTCCCTCGCGCAGTCTCTCTCCCTCGCGCAGTCTCTCTCCCTCGCGCAGTCCCTCTCCCTCGCGCAGTCTCTCTCCCTCGCGCAGTCTCTCTCCCTCGCGCAGTCTCTCTCCCTCGCGCAGTCTCTCTCCCTCGCGCAGTCTCTCTCCCTCGCGCAGTCTCTCCCTCTCGCAGACTCTCTCTCTCGCAGTCTCTCTCTCTCGCAGTCTCTCTCCCTCTCGCAGTCTGTCTCCCTCTCGCAGTCTGTCTCCCTCTCGCAGTCTCTCTCCCTCGCGCAGTCTCTCCCTCTCGCAGACTCTCTCTCTCGCAGACTCTCTCTCTCGCAGTCTGTCTCCCTCTCGCAGTCTGTCTCCCTCTCGCAGTCTGTCTCCCTCTCGCAGTCTGTCTCCCTCTCGCAGTCTGTCTCCCTCTCGCAGTCTGTCTCCCTCTCGCAGTCTGTCTCCCTCTCGCAGTCTGTCTCCCTCTCGCACTCTGTCTCCCTCTCGCAGTCTGTCTCCCTCTCGCAGTCTGTCTCCCTCTCGCAGTCTGTCTCCCTCTCGCAGTCTGTCTCCCTCTCGCAGTCTGTATCCCTCTCGCAGTCTGTCTCCCTCTCGCAGTCTGTCTCCCTCTCGCAGTCTGTCTCCCTCTCGCAGTCTCTCTCCCTCTCGCAGTCTCTCTCCCTCTCGCAGTCTCTCTCCCTCTCGCAGTCTCTCTCCCTCTCGCAGTCTCTCTCCGTCGCGCAGTCTCTCTCCCTCTCGCAGTCTCTCTCTCTCTCGCAGTCTCTCCCTCACTCAGTCTCTCTCTCTCGCAGTCTCTCTCTCTCGCAGTCTCTCTCTCTTTCGCAGTCTCTCTCTCTCGCAGTCTCTCTCTCTCTCGCAGTCTCTCTCCCTCTCGCAGTCTCTCTCCCTCTCGCAGTTCCTCTCCCTCACTCGGTCCCTCTACCTCTCGCGGTCTCTCTCCCTCTCGCAGTCTGTCTCTCTCTCGCAGTCTGTCTCTCTCTCGCAGTCTGTCTCTCTCTCGCAGTCTGTCTGTCTCTCGCCGTCTCTCTCCCTCTCGCAGTCTCTCTCTCTCGCAGTCTCTCTCTCTCGCAGTCTCTCTCTCTCGCAGTCTCTCTCTCTCTCGCAGTCTCTCTCTCTCTCGCAGTCTCTCTCTCTCGCAGTCTCTCTCCCTCTCGCAGTTTCTCTCCCTCTCGCAATTTCTCTCTCTCTCGCAGTCTCTCCCTCTCGCAGTCTCTCTCTCTCTCGCAGTCTCTCTCTCTCGCCGTCTGTCTCGCAGTCTCTCTCCCTCTGCAGTCTCTCCATCTGCAGTCTCTCCCTCTCGCAGTCTCTCACTCTCGAAGTCTCTCCCTCTCGCAGTCTCTCTCTATCGCAGTCTCTCTCTCTCTCGCGGTCTCCCCCCTCTCGCTGCCTCTCTCTCTCTCGCAGCCTCTCTCTCTCTCGCAGCCTCTCTCTCTCTCGCAGTCTCTCTCCCTCTCGCAGTCTCTCTCTCTCTCACAGTCTGTCCCTCTCGCAGTCTCTCCCTCTCGCAGTCTCTCTCCCGCAGTCTCTCTCTCTCGCAGTCTCTACCTCTCGCAGTCTCTCCCTCTCGCAGTCTCTCCCTCTCGCAGTCTCTCCCTCTCGCAGTCTCTCCCTCTCGCAGTCTCTCCCTCTCGCAGTCTCTCCCTCTCGCAGTCTCTCCCTCTCGCAGTCTCTCCCTCTCGCAGTCTCTCCCTCTCGCCGTCTCTCCCTCTCGCAGTCTCTCCCTCTCGCCGTCTCTCCCTCTCGCAGTCTCTCCCTCTCGCAGTCTCTCCCTCTCGCAGTCTCTCTCTCTCTCGCAGTCTCTCTCTCTCTCTCGCAGTCTCTCTCTCTCTCGCAGTCTCTCTCCCACGCAGTCTCTCTCTGTCGCAGTCTCTCCCTCTCGCAGTCTCTCTCCCTCTCGCAGTCTCTCTCTGTCTCGCAGTCTCTCCCTCTCGCAGTCTCTCTCTCTCGCAGTCTCTCTCTCTCGCACTCTCTCTCTCTCGCAGTCTCTCTCTCTCGCAGTCTCTCTCTCTCGCAGTCTCTCTCTCTCGCAGTCTGTCTCTCTCGCAGTCTCTCTCTCTCGCAGTCTCTCTCTCTCGCAGTCTCTCTCTCTCGCAGTCTCTCTCTCTCTCGCAGTCTCTCTCTCTCGCAGTCTCTCTCTCTCGCAGTCTCTCTCTCTCGCAGTCTCTCTCTCTCGCTGTCTCTCTCTCTCTCGCAGTCTCTCTCTCTCGCAGTCTCTCTCCCTCTCGCAGTCTGTCTCCCTCTCGCAGTCTGTCTCCCTCTCGCAGTCTGTCTCCCTCTCGCAGTCTGTCTCCCTCTCGCAGTCTGTCTCCCTCTCGCAGTCTGTCTCCCTCTCGCAGTCTGTCTCCCTCTCGCAGTCTGTCTCCCTCTCGCAGTCTGTCTCCCTCTCGCAGTCTGTCTCCCTCTCGCAGTCTGTCTCCCTCTCGCAGTCTCTCTCCCTCGCGCAGTCTCTCTCCCTCGCGCAGTCTCTCTCCCTCGCGCAGTCTCTCTCCCTCGCGCAGTCTCTCTCCCTCGCGCAGTCTCTCTCCCTCGCGCAGTCTCTGTACCTCGTGCAGTCTCTCTCCCTCGCGCAGTCTCTCTGCCTCGCGCAGTCTCTCTCCCTCGCGCAGTCTCTCTCCCTCGCGCAGTCTCTCTCCCTCGCGCAGTCTCTCTCCCTCGCGCAGTCTCTCTCCCTCGCGCAGTCTCTCTCCCTCGCGCAGCCTCTCACCCTCGCGCAGTCTCTCTCCCTCGCGCAGTCACTCTCCCTCGCGCAGTCCCTCTCCCTCGCGCAGTCCCTCTCCCTCGCGCAGTCCCTCTCCCTCGCGCAGTCTCTCTCCCTCGCGCAGTCTCTCTCCCTCGCGCAGCCTCTCTCCCTCGCGCAGTCTCTCTCCCTCGCGCAGTCTCTCTCCCTCGCGCAGTCTCTCTCCCTCGCGCAGTCCCTCTCCCTCGCGCAGTCTCTCTCCCTCGCGCAGTCTCTCTCCCTCGCGCAGTCTCTCTCCCTCGCGCAGTCTCTCTCCCTCGCGCAGTCTCTCTCCCTCGCGCAGTCTCTCCCTCTCGCAGACTCTCTCTCTCGCAGTCTCTCTCTCTCGCAGTCTCTCTCCCTCTCGCAGTCTGTCTCCCTCTCGCAGTCTGTCTCCCTCTCGCAGTCTCTCTCCCTCGCGCAGTCTCTCCCTCTCGCAGACTCTCTCTCTCGCAGACTCTCTCTCTCGCAGTCTGTCTCCCTCTCGCAGTCTGTCTCCCTCTCGCAGTCTGTCTCCCTCTCGCAGTCTGTCTCCCTCTCGCAGTCTGTCTCCCTCTCGCAGTCTGTCTCCCTCTCGCAGTCTGTCTCCCTCTCGCACTCTGTCTCCCTCTCGCAGTCTGTCTCCCTCTCGCAGTCTGTCTCCCTCTCGCAGTCTGTCTCCCTCTCGCAGTCTGTCTCCCTCTCGCAGTCTGTATCCCTCTCGCAGTCTGTCTCCCTCTCGCAGTCTGTCTCCCTCTCGCAGTCTGTCTCCCTCTCGCAGTCTCTCTCCCTCTCGCAGTCTCTCTCCCTCTCGCAGTCTCTCTCCCTCTCGCAGTCTCTCTCCCTCTCGCAGTCTCTCTCCGTCGCGCAGTCTCTCTCCCTCTCGCAGTCTCTCTCTCTCTCGCAGTCTCTCCCTCACTCAGTCTCTCTCTCTCGCAGTCTCTCTCTCTCGCAGTCTCTCTCTCTTTCGCAGTCTCTCTCTCTCGCAGTCTCTCTCTCTCTCGCAGTCTCTCTCCCTCTCGCAGTCTCTCTCCCTCTCGCAGTTCCTCTCCCTCACTCGGTCCCTCTACCTCTCGCGGTCTCTCTCCCTCTCGCAGTCTGTCTCTCTCTCGCAGTCTGTCTCTCTCTCGCAGTCTGTCTCTCTCTCGCAGTCTGTCTGTCTCTCGCCGTCTCTCTCCCTCTCGCAGTCTCTCTCTCTCGCAGTCTCTCTCTCTCGCAGTCTCTCTCTCTCTCGCAGTCTCTCTCTCTCTCGCAGTCTCTCTCTCTCGCAGTCTCTCTCCCTCTCGCAGTTTCTCTCCCTCTCGCAATTTCTCTCTCTCTCGCAGTCTCTCCCTCTCGCGGTCTCTCTCTCTCTCGCAGTCTCTCTCTCTCGCCGTCTGTCTCGCAGTCTCTCTCCCTCTGCAGTCTCTCCATCTGCAGTCTCTCCCTCTCGCAGTCTCTCACTCTCGAAGTCTCTCCCTCTCGCAGTCTCTCTCTATCGCAGTCTCTCTCTCTCTCGCGGTCTCCCCCCTCTCGCTGCCTCTCTCTCTCTCGCAGCCTCTCTCTCTCTCGCAGCCTCTCTCTCTCTCGCAGTCTCTCTCCCTCTCGCAGTCTCTCTCTCTCTCACAGTCTGTCCCTCTCGCAGTCTCTCCCTCTCGCAGTCTCTCTCCCGCAGTCTCTCTCTCTCGCAGTGTCTACCTCTCGCAGTCTCTCCCTCTCGCAGTCTCTCCCTCTCGCAGTCTCTCCCTCTCGCAGTCTCTCCCTCTCGCAGTCTCTCCCTCTCGCAGTCTCTCCCTCTCGCAGTCTCTCCCTCTCGCAGTCTCTCCCTCTCACAGTCTCTCCCTCTCGCCGTCTCTCCCTCTCGCAGTCTCTCCCTCTCGCCGTCTCTCCCTCTCGCAGTCTCTCCCTCTCGCAGTCTCTCCCTCTCGCAGTCTCTCTCTCTCTCGCAGTCTCTCTCTCTCTCTCGCAGTCTCTCTCTCTCTCGCAGTCTCTCTCCCACGCAGTCTCTCTCTGTCGCAGTCTCTCCCTCTCGCAGTCTCTCTCCCTCTCGCAGTCTCTCTCTGTCTCGCAGTCTCTCCCTCTCGCAGTCTCTCTCTCTCGCAGTCTCTCTCTCTCGCACTCTCTCTCTCTCGCAGTCTCTCTCTCTCGCAGTCTCTCTCTCTCGCAGTCTCTCTCTCTCGCAGTCTGTCTCTCTCGCAGTCTCTCTCTCTCGCAGTCTCTCTCTCTCGCAGTCTCTCTCTCTCGCAGTCTCTCTCTCTCTCGCAGTCTCTCTCTCTCGCAGTCTCTCTCTCTCGCAGTCTCTCTCTCTCGCAGTCTCTCTCTCTCGCTGTCTCTCTCTCTCTCGCAGTCTCTCTCTCTCGCAGTCTCTCTCCCTCTCGCAGTCTGTCTCCCTCTCGCAGTCTGTCTCCCTCTCGCAGTCTGTCTCCCTCTCGCAGTCTGTCTCCCTCTCGCAGTCTGTCTCCCTCTCGCAGTCTGTCTCCCTCTCGCAGTCTGTCTCCCTCTCGCAGTCTGTCTCCCTCTCGCAGTCTGTCTCCCTCGCGCAGTCTCTCTCCCTCGCGCAGTCTCTCTCCCTCGCGCAGTCTCTCTCCCTCGCGCAGTCTCTCTCCCTCGCGCAGTCTCTGTACCTCGTGCAGTCTCTCTCCCTCGCGCAGTCTCTCTGCCTCGCGCAGTCTCTCTCCCTCGCGCAGTCTCTCTCCCTCGCGCAGTCTCTCTCCCTCGCGCAGTCTCTCTCCCTCGCGCAGTCTCTCTCCCTCGCGCAGTCTCTCTCCCTCGCGCAGCCTCTCACCCTCGCGCAGTCTCTCTCCCTCGCGCAGTCACTCTCCCTCGCGCAGTCCCTCTCCCTCGCGCAGTCCCTCTCCCTCGCGCAGTCCCTCTCCCTCGCGCAGTCTCTCTCCCTCGCGCAGTCTCTCTCCCTCGCGCAGCCTCTCTCCCTCGCGCAGTCTCTCTCCCTCGCGCAGTCTCTCTGCCTCGCGCAGTCTCTCTCCCTCGCGCAGTCTCTCTCCCTCGCGCAGTCTCTCTCCCTCGCGCAGTCTCTCTCCCTCGCGCAGTCTCTCTCCCTCGCGCAGTCTCTCTCCCTCGCGCAGTCTCTCTCCCTCGCGCAGTCTCTCTCCCTCGCGCAGTCCCTCTCCCTCGCGCAGTCTCTCTCCCTCGCGCAGTCTCTCTCCCTCGCGCAGTCTCTCTCCCTCGCGCAGTCTCTCTCCCTCGCGCAGTCTCTCTCCCTCGCGCAGTCTCTCCCTCTCGCAGACTCTCTCTCTCGCAGTCTCTCTCTCTCGCAGTCTCTCTCCCTCTCGCAGTCTGTCTCCCTCTCGCAGTCTGTCTCCCTCTCGCAGTCTCTCTCCCTCGCGCAGTCTCTCCCTCTCGCAGACTCTCTCTCTCGCAGACTCTCTCTCTCGCAGTCTGTCTCCCTCTCGCAGTCTGTCTCCCTCTCGCAGTCTGTCTCCCTCTCGCAGTCTGTCTCCCTCTCGCAGTCTGTCTCCCTCTCGCAGTCTGTCTCCCTCTCGCAGTCTGTCTCCCTCTCGCAGTCTGTCTCCCTCTCGCACTCTGTCTCCCTCTCGCAGTCTGTCTCCCTCTCGCAGTCTGTCTCCCTCTCGCAGTCTGTCTCCCTCTCGCAGTCTGTCTCCCTCTCGCAGTCTGTATCCCTCTCGCAGTCTGTCTCCCTCTCGCAGTCTGTCTCCCTCTCGCAGTCTGTCTCCCTCTCGCAGTCTCTCTCCCTCTCGCAGTCTCTCTCCCTCTCGCAGTCTCTCTCCCTCTCGCAGTCTCTCTCCCTCTCGCAGTCTCTCTCCGTCGCGCAGTCTCTCTCCCTCTCGCAGTCTCTCTCTCTCTCGCAGTCTCTCCCTCACTCAGTCTCTCTCTCTCGCAGTCTCTCTCTCTCGCAGTCTCTCTCTCTTTCGCAGTCTCTCTCTCTCGCAGTCTCTCTCTCTCTCGCAGTCTCTCTCTCTCTCGCAGTCTGTGTCTCTCTCGCAGTCTCTCTCTCTCTCGCAGTCTCTCTCCCTCTCGCAGTCTCTCTCCCTCTCGCAGTCTCTCTCCCTCTCGCAGTTTCTCTCCCTCGCAGTCTCTCCCTCTCGCAGTCTGTCCCTCTCGCAGTCTGTCTCGCAGTCTCTCTCCCTCTGCAGTCTCTCCCTCTGCAGTCTCTCCCTCTGCAGTCTCTCCCTCTGCAGTCTTTCCCTCTCGCAGTCTCTCACTCTCGCAGTCTCTCCCTCTCGCAGTCTCTCCCTCTCGCAGTCTCTCCCTCTCGCAGCCTCTCCCTCTCGCAGTCTCTCCCTCTCGCAGTCTCTCCCTCTCGCAGTCTCTCCCTCTCGCAGTCTCTCCCTCTCGCAGTCTCTCCCTCTCGCAGTCTCTCCCTCTCGCAGTCTCTCCCTCTCGCAGTCTCTCCCTCTCGCAGTCTCTCCCTCTCGCAGTCTCTCCCTCTCGCAGTCTCTCCCTCTCGCAGTCTCTCCCTCTCGCAGTCTCTCCCTCTCGCAGTCTCTCCCTCTCTCAGTCTCTCCCTCTCGCAGTCTCTCCCTCTCGCAGTCTCTCTCCCTCTCGCAGTCTCTCTCCCTCTCGCAGTTTCTCTCCCTCGCAGTCTCTCCCTCTCGCAGTCTGTCCCTCTCGCAGTCTCTCTCTCTCTCGCAGTCTCTCTCTCTCGCCGTCTGTCTCGCAGTCTCTCTCCCTCTGCAGTCTCTCCCTCTGCAGTCTCTCCCTCTGCAGTCTCTCACTCTCGCAGTCTCTCCCTCTCGCAGTCTCTCCCTCTCGCAGTCTCTCCCTCTCGCAGCCTCTCCCTCTCGCAGCCTCTCCCTCTCGCAGCCTCTCCCTCTCGCAGCCTCTCCCTCTCGCAGCCTCTCCCTCTCGCAGCCTCTCCCTCTCGCAGCCTCTCCCTCTCGCAGCCTCTCCCTCTCGCAGCCTCTCCCTCTCGCAGTCTCTCCCTCTCGCAGTCTCTCCCTCTCGCAGTCTCTCCCTCTCGCAGTCTCTCCCTCTCGCAGTCTCTCCCTCTCGCAGTCTCTCCCTCTCGCAGTCTCTCCCTCTCGCAGTCTCTCCCTCTCGCAGTCTCTCCCTCTCGCAGTCTCTCCCTCTCGCAGTCTCTCCCTCTCTCAGTCTCTCCCTCTCGCAGTCTCTCCCTCTCGCAGTCTCTCCCTCTCGCAGTCTCTCCCTCTCGCAGTCTCTCCCTCTCGCAGTCTCTCTCTATCGCAGTCTCTCTCTCTCTCGCGGTCTCCCCCCTCTCGCAGCCTCTCACTCTCTCTCGCAGCCTCTCTCTCTCTCGCAGCCTCTCTCTCTCTCGCAGTCTCTCTCCCTCTCGCAGTCTCTCTCTCTCTCGCAGTCTGTCCCTCTCGCAGTCTCTCCCTTTCGCAGTCTCTCTCTCTCTCGCAGTCTCTCCCTCTCGCAGTCTCTCTCTCGCTGTCTCTCTCCCTCTCGCAGTCTGTCTCCCTCTCGCAGTCTGTCTCCCTCTCGCAGTCTGTCTCCCTCTCGCAGTCTGTCTCCCTCTCGCAGTCTGTCTCCCTCTCGCAGTCTGTCTCCCTCTCGCAGTCTGTCTCCCTCTCGCAGTCTGTCTCCCTCTCGCAGTCTGTCTCCCTCTCGCAGTCTGTCTCCCTCTCGCAGTCTGTCTCCCTCTCGCAGTCTGTCTCCCTCTCGCAGTCTGTCTCCCTCTCGCAGTCTGTCTCCCTCTCGCAGTCTGTCTCCCTCTCGCAGTCTGTCTCCCTCTCGCTGTCTGTCTCCCTCTCGCAGTCTGTCTCCCTCTCGCAGTCTGTCTCCCTCTCGCAGTCTGTCTCCCTCTCGCAGTCTGTCTCCCTCTCGCAGTCTGTCTCCCTCTCGCAGTCTGTCTCCCTCTCGCAGTCTGTCTCCCTCTCGCAGTCTGTCTCCCTCTCGCAGTCTGTCTCCCTCTCGCAGTCTCTCTCCCTCTCGCAGTCTCTCTCCCTCTCGAGTCTCTCTCCCTCTCGCAGTCTCTCTCCCTCTCGCAGTCTCTCTCCCTCTCGCAGTTCCTCTCCCTCACTCAGTCCCTCTACCTCTCGCGGTCTCTCTCCCTCTCGCAGTCTGTCTCTCTCTCGCAGTCTGTCTCTCTCTCGCAGTCTGTCTGTCTCTCGCCGTCTCTCTCCCTCTCGCAGTCTCTCTCTCTCGCAGTCTCTCTCTCTCGCAGTCTCTCTCTCTCGCAGTCTCTCTCTCTCTCGCAGTCTCTCTCTCTCTCGCAGTCTCTCTCTCTCGCAGTCTCTCTCCCTCTCGCAGTTTCTCTCCCTCTCGCAGTTTCTCTCTCTCGCAGTCTCTCCCTCTTGCAGTCTCTCTCTCTCTCGCAGTCTCTCTCTCTCGCCGTCTGTCTCGCAGTCTCTCTCTCTCTGCAGTCTCTCCATCTGCAGTCTCTCCCTCTCGCAGTCTCTCACACTCGAAGTCTCTCCCTCTCGCAGTCTCTCTCTATCGCAGTCTCTCTCTCTCTCGCGGTCTCCCCCCTCTCGCAGCCTCTCTCTCTCTCGCAGCCTCTCTCTCTCTCGCAGCCTCTCTCTCTCTCGCAGTCTCTCTCCCTCTCGCAATCTCTCTCTCGCAGTCTCTCTCTCTCGCAGTCTCTACCTCTCGCAGTCTCTCCCTCTCGCAGTCTCTCCCTCTCGCAGTCTCTCCCTCTCGCAGTCTCTCCCTCTCGCAGTCTCTCCCTCTCGCAGTCTCTCCCTCTCGCAGTCTCTCCCTCTCGCAGTCTCTCCCTCTCGCAGTCTCTCCCTCTCGCAGTCTCTCCCTCTCGCAGTCTCTCCCTCTCGCAGTCTCTCCCTCTCGCAGTCTCTCCCTCTCGCAGTCTCTCTCTCTCTCGCAGTCTCTCTCTCTCTCTCGCAGTCTCTCTCTCTCTCGCAGTCTCTCTCCCACGCAGTCTCTCTCTGTCGCAGTCTCTCCCTCTCGCAGTCTCTCTCCCTCTCGCAGTCTCTCTCTGTCTCGCAGTCTCTCCCTCTCGCAGTCTCTCTCTCTCGCAGTCTCTCTCTCTCGCACTCTCTCTCTCTCGCAGTCTCTCTCTCTCGCAGTCTCTCTCTCTCGCAGTCTCTCTCTCTCGCAGTCTGTCTCTCTCGCAGTCTCTCTCTCTCGCAGTCTCTCTCTCTCGCAGTCTCTCTCTCTCGCAGTCTCTCTCTCTCTCGCAGTCTCTCTCTCTCGCAGTCTCTCTCTCTCGCAGTCTCTCTCTCTCGCAGTCTCTCTCTCTCGCAGTCTCTCTCTCTCCCTGTCTCTCTCTCTCGCTGTCTCTCTCTCTCTCGCAGTCTCTCTCTCTCGCAGTCTGTCTCCCTCTCGCAGTCTGTCTCCCTCTCGCAGTCTGTCTCCCTCTCGCAGTCTGTCTCCCTCTCGCAGTCTGTCTCCCTCTCGCAGTCTGTCTCCCTCTCGCAGTCTGTCTCCCTCTCGCAGTCTGTCTCCCTCTCGCAGTCTCTCTCCATCGCGCAGTCTCTCTCCCTCGCGCAGTCTCTCTCCCTCGCGCAGTCTCTCTCCCTCGCGCACTCTCTTTCCCTCGCGCAGTCTCTCTCCCTCGCGCAGTCTCTGTACCTCGCGCAGTCTCTCTCCCTCGTGCAGTCTCTCTGCCTCGCGCAGTCTCTCTCCCTCGCGCAGTCTCTCTCCCTTGCGCAGTCTCTCTCCCTCGCGCAGTCTCTCTCCCTCGCGCAGTCTCTCTCCCTCGCGCAGTCTCTCTCCCTCGCGCAGTCTCTCTCCCTCGCGCAGTCACTCTCCCTCGCGCAGTCCCTCTCCCTCGCGCAGTCCCTCTCCCTCGCGCAGTCCCTCTCCCTCGCGCAGTCTCTCTCCCTCGCGCAGTCTCTCTCCCTCGCGCAGTCTCTCTCCCTCGCGCAGTCTCTCTCCCTCGCGCAGTCTCTCTCCCTCGCGCAGTCTCTCTCCCTCGCGCAGTCTCTCTCCCTCCCGCAGTCTCTCTCCCTCGCGCAGTCTCTCTCCCTCGCGCAGTCTCTCTCCCTCGCGCAGTCTCTCTCCCTCGCGCAGTCTCTCTCCCTCGCGCAGTCTCTCTCCCTCGCGCAGACTCTCTCTCTCGCAGTCTCTCTCTCTCGCAGTCTCTCTCCCTCTCGCAGTTTGTCTCCCTCTCGCAGTCTCTCTCCCTCGCGCAGTCTCTCCCTCTCGCAGACTCTCTCTCTCGCAGTCTCTCTCTCTCGCAGTCTCCCCCTCTCGCAGTCTGTCTCCCTCTCGCAGTCTGTCTCCCTCTCGCAGTCTGTCTCCCTCTCGCAGTCTGTCTCCCTCTCGCAGTCTGTCTCCCTCTCGCAGTCTGTCTCCCTCTCGCAGTCTCTCTCCCTCTCGCAGTCTCTCTCCCTCTCGCAGTCTCTCTCCCTCTCGCAGTCTCTCTCCCTCTCGCAGTCTGTCTCCCTCTCGCAGTCTCTCTCCCTCTCGCAGTCTCTCTCCCTCACTCAGTCCCTCTCCCTCTCGCGGTCTCTCTCTCCCTCTCGCAGTCTGTCTCTCTCTCGCAGTCTGTCTCTCACTCGCAGTCTGTCTGTCTCTCGCCGTCTCTCTCCCTCTCGCAGTCTCTCTCTCTCGCAGTCTCTCTCTCTCGCAGTCTCTCTCTCTCTCGCAGTCTCTCTCTCTCGCAGTCTCTCTCCCTCTCGCAGTTTCTCTCCCTCTCGCAGTTTCTCTCTCTCGCAGTCTCTCCCTCTCGCAGTGTCTCTCTCTCTCGCAGTCTCTCTCTCTCGCCGTCTGTCTCGCAGTCTCTCTCCCTCTGCAGTCTCTCCATCTGCAGTCTCTCCCTCTCGCAGTCTCTCACTCTCGAAGTCTCTCCCTCTCGCAGTCTCTCTCTATCGCAGTCTCTCTCTCTCTCGCCGTCTCCCCCCTCTCGCAGCCTCTCTCTCTCTCGCAGCCTCTCTCTCTCTCGCAGCCTCACTCTCTCTCGCAGTCTCTCTCCCTCTCGCAGTCTCTCTCTCTCTCACAGTCTGTCCCTCTCGCAGTCTCTCCCTCTCGCAGTCTCTCTCTCGCAGTCTCTCTCTCTCGCAGTCTCTACCTCTCGCAGTCTCTCCCTCTCGCAGTCTCTCCCTCTCGCAGTCTCTCCCTCTCGCAGTCTCTCCCTCTCGCAGTCTCTCCCTCTCGCAGTCTCTCCCTCTCGCAGTCTCTCCCTCTCGCAGTCTCTCCCTCTCGCAGTCTCTCCCTCTCGCAGTCTCTCCCTCTCGCAGTCTCTCCCTCTCGCAGTCTCTCCCTCTCGCAGTCTCTCCCTCTCGCAGTCTCTCCCTCTCGCAGTCTCTCCCTCTCTCAGTCTCTCCCTCTCGCAGTCTCTCCCTCTCGCAGTCTCTCCCTCTCGCAGTCTCTCTCTCTCTCGCAGTCTCTCTCTCGCAGTCTCTCTCTCTCGCAGTCTCTCTCCCACGCAGTCTCTCCCTCTCGCAGTCTCTCTCCCTCTCGCAGTCTCTCTCTGTCTCGCAGTCTCTCCCTCTCGCAGTCTCTCTCTCGCAGTCTCTCTCTCTCGCAGTCTCTCTCTCTCGCAGTCTCTCTCTCTCGCAGTCTCTCTCTCTCGCAGTCTCTCTCTCTCTCGCAGTCTCTCTCTCTCGCAGTCTCTCTCTCTCGCAGTCTCTCTCTCTCGCAGTCTCTCTCGCAGTCTCTCTCTCTCGCAGTCTCTCTCTCTCGCAGTCTCTCTCTCTCGCAGACTCTCTCTCTCGCAGTCTCTCTCTCTCGCAGTCTCTCTCTCTCGCAGTCTCTCTCTCTCGCAGTCTCTCTCTCTCTCGCAGTCTCTCTCTCTCGCAGTCTCTCTCTCTCGCAGTCTCTCTCTCTCGCAGTCTATCTCTCTCGCAGTCTCTCTCTCTCGCAGTCACTCTCCCTCTCGCAGTCTGTCTCCCTCTCGCAGTCTGTCTCCCTCTCGCAGTCTGTCTCCCTCTCGCAGTCTGCCTCCCTCTCGCAGTCTGTCTCCCTCTCGCAGTCTGTCTCCCTCTCGCAGTCTCTCTCCCTCTCGCAGTCTCTCTCCCTCTCGCAGTCTCTCTCCCTCTCGCAGTCTCTCTCCCTCTCGCAGTCTCTCTCCCTCTCGCAGTCTGTCTCCCTCTCGCAGTCTGTCTCCCTCTCGCAGTCTCTCTCCCTCTCGCAGTCTCTCTCCCTCTCGCAGTCTCTCTCCCTCTCGCAGTCTCTCTCCCTCTCGCAGTCTGTCTCCCTCTCGCAGTCTCTCTCCCTCTCGCAGTCTCTCTCCCTCACTCAGTCCCTCTACCTCTCGCGGTCTCTCTCTCCCTCTCGCAGTCTGTCTCTCTCTCGCAGTCTGTCTCTCTCTCGCAGTCTGTCTGTCTCTCGCCGTCTCTCTCCCTCTCGCAGTCTCTCTCTCTCGCAGTCTCTCTCTCTCGCAGTCTCTCTCTCTCTCGCAGTCTCTCTCTCTCGCAGTCTCTCTCCCTCTCGCAGTTTCTCTCCCTCTCGCAGTTTCTCTCTCTCGCAGTCTCTCCCTCTCGCAGTGTCTCTCTCTCTCGCAGTCTCTCTCTCTCGCCGTCTGTCTCGCAGTCTCTCTCCCTCTGCAGTCTCTCCATCTGCAGTCTCTCCCTCTCGCAGTCTCTCACTCTCGAAGTCTCTCCCTCTCGCAGTCTCTCTCTATCGCAGTCTCTCTCTCTCTCGCCGTCTCCCCCCTCTCGCAGCCTCTCTCTCTCTCGCAGCCTCTCTCTCTCTCGCAGCCTCACTCTCTCTCGCAGTCTCTCTCCCTCTCGCAGTCTCTCTCTCTCTCACAGTCTGTCCCTCTCGCAGTCTCTCCCTCTCGCAGTCTCTCTCTCGCAGTCTCTCTCTCTCGCAGTCTCTACCTCTCGCAGTCTCTCCCTCTCGCAGTCTCTCCCTCTCGCAGTCTCTCCCTCTCGCAGTCTCTCCCTCTCGCAGTCTCTCCCTCTCGCAGTCTCTCCCTCTCGCAGTCTCTCCCTCTCGCAGTCTCTCCCTCTCGCAGTCTCTCCCTCTCGCAGTCTCTCCCTCTCGCAGTCTCTCCCTCTCGCAGTCTCTCCCTCTCGCAGTCTCTCCCTCTCGCAGTCTCTCCCTCTCGCAGTCTCTCCCTCTCTCAGTCTCTCCCTCTCGCAGTCTCTCCCTCTCGCAGTCTCTCCCTCTCGCAGTCTCTCTCTCTCTCGCAGTCTCTCTCTCGCAGTCTCTCTCTCTCGCAGTCTCTCTCCCACGCAGTCTCTCCCTCTCGCAGTCTCTCTCCCTCTCGCAGTCTCTCTCTGTCTCGCAGTCTCTCCCTCTCGCAGTCTCTCTCTCGCAGTCTCTCTCTCTCGCAGTCTCTCTCTCTCGCAGTCTCTCTCTCTCGCAGTCTCTCTCTCTCGCAGTCTCTCTCTCTCTCGCAGTCTCTCTCTCTCGCAGTCTCTCTCTCTCGCAGTCTCTCTCTCTCGCAGTCTCTCTCGCAGTCTCTCTCTCTCGCAGTCTCTCTCTCTCGCAGTCTCTCTCTCTCGCAGACTCTCTCTCTCGCAGTCTCTCTCTCTCGCAGTCTCTCTCTCTCGCAGTCTCTCTCTCTCGCAGTCTCTCTCTCTCTCGCAGTCTCTCTCTCTCGCAGTCTCTCTCTCTCGCAGTCTCTCTCTCTCGCAGTCTATCTCTCTCGCAGTCTCTCTCTCTCGCAGTCACTCTCCCTCTCGCAGTCTGTCTCCCTCTCGCAGTCTGTCTCCCTCTCGCAGTCTGTCTCCCTCTCGCAGTCTGCCTCCCTCTCGCAGTCTGTCTCCCTCTCGCAGTCTGTCTCCCTCTCGCAGTCTCTCTCCCTCTCGCAGTCTCTCTCCCTCTCGCAGTCTCTCTCCCTCTCGCAGTCTCTCTCCCTCTCGCAGTCTCTCTCTCTCGCAGTCTCTCTCTCTTTCGCAGTCTCTCTCTCTCGCAGTCTCTCTCTCTCTCGCAGTCTCTCTCTCTCTCGCAGTCTGTCTCTCTCTCGCGGTCTCTCTCTCTCTCGCAGTCTCTCTCCCTCTCGCAGTCTCTCTCCCTCTCGCAGTCTCTCTCCCTCTCGCAGTTTCTCTCCCTCGCAGTCTGTCCCTCTCGCAGTCTGTCTCGCAGTCTCTCTCCCTCTGCAGTCTCTCCCTCTGCAGTCTCTCCCTCTGCAGTCTCTCCCTCTGCAGTCTTTCCCTCTCGCAGTCTCTCACTCTCGCAGTCTCTCCCTCTCGCTGTCTCTCCCTCTCGCAGTCTCTCCCTCTCGCAGCCTCTCCCTCTCGCAGTCTCTCCCTCTCGCAGTCTCTCCCTCTCGCAGTCTCTCCCTCTCGCAGTCTCTCCCTCTCGCAGTCTCTCCCTCTCGCAGTCTCTCCCTCTCGCAGTCTCTCCCTCTCGCAGTCTCTCCCTCTCGCAGTCTCTCCCTCTCGCAGTCTCTCCCTCTCGCAGTCTCTCCCTCTCGCAGTCTCTCCCTCTCGCAGTCTCTCCCTCTCGCAGTCTCTCCCTCTCTCAGTCTCTCCCTCTCGCAGTCTCTCCCTCTCGCAGTCTCTCCCTCTCGCAGTCTCTCTCCCTCTCGCAGTCTCTCTCCCTCTCGCAGTTTCTCTCCCTCGCAGTCTCTCCCTCTCGCAGTCAGTCCCTCTCGCAGTCTCTCTCTCTCTCGCAGTCTCTCTCTCTCGCCGTCTGTCTCGCAGTCTCTCTCCCTCTGCAGTCTCTCCCTCTGCAGTCTCTCCCTCTGCAGTCTCTCACTCTCGCAGTCTCTCCCTCTCGCAGTCTCTCCCTCTCGCAGTCTCTCCCTCTCGCAGCCTCTCCCTCTCGCAGCCTCTCCCTCTCGCAGCCTCTCCCTCTCGCAGCCTCTCCCTCTCGCAGCCTCTCCCTCTCGCAGCCTCTCCCTCTCGCAGTCTCTCCCTCTCGCAGTCTCTCCCTCTCGCAGTCTCTCCCTCTCGCAGTCTCTCCCTCTCGCAGTCTCTCCCTCTCGCAGTCTCTCCCTCTCGCAGTCTCTCCCTCTCGCAGTCTCTCCCTCTCGCAGTCTCTCCCTCTCGCAGTCTCTCCCTCTCGCAGTCTCTCCCTCTCGCAGTCTCTCCCTCTCGCAGTCTCTCCCTCTCGCAGTCTCTCCCTCTCGCAGTCTCTCCCTCTCTCAGTCTCTCCCTCTCGCAGTCTCTCCGTCTCGCAGTCTCTCCCTCTCGCAGTCTCTCCCTCTCGCAGTCTCTCTCTCTCGCAGTCTCTCTCTCTCTCGCGGTCTCCCCCCTCTCGCAGCCTCTCTCTCTCTCTCGCAGCCTCTCTCTCTCTCGCAGCCTCTCTCTCTCTCGCAGTCTCTCTCCCTCTCGCAGTCTCTCTCTCTCTCGCAGTCTGTCCCTCTCGCAGTCTCTCCCTTTCGCAGTCTCTCTCTCTCTCGCAGTCTCTCCCTCTCGCAGTCTCTCTCTCGCAGTCTCTCTCTCTCGCAGTCTCTCTCTCTCGCAGTCTCTCCCTGTCGCAGTCTCTCCCTCTCGCAGTCTCTCCCTCTCGCAGTCTCTCCCTCTCGCAGTCTCTCCCTCTCGCAGTCTCTCCCTCTCGCAGTCTCTCCCTCTCGCAGTCTCTCCCTCTCAGTCTCTCCCTCTCTCAGTCTCTCCCTCTCGCAGTCTCTCCCTCTCGCAGTCTGTCTCCCTCTCGCAGTCTGTCTCCCTCTCGCAGTCTGTCTCCCTCTCGCAGTCTGTCTCCCTCTCGCAGTCTGTCTCCCTCTCGCAGTCTGTCTCCCTCTCGCAGTCTGTCTCCCTCTCGCAGTCTGTCTCCCTCTCGCAGTCTGTCTCCCTCTCGCAGTCTGTCTCCCTCTCGCAGTCTCTCTCTCTCTCGCAGTCTCTCTCTCTCTCGCAGTCTCTCCCTCTCGCAGTCTCTCTCTCTCGCAGTCTCTCTCTCTCGCAGTCTCTCTCTCTCGCAGTCTCTCTCTCTCGCAGTCTCTCTCTCTCGCAGTCTCTCTCCCTGTCGCAGTCTGTCTCCCTCTCGCAGTCTGTCTCCCTCTCGCAGTCTCTCTCCCTCTCGCAGTCTGTCTCCCTCTCGCAGTCTGTCTCCCTCTCGCAGTCTGTCTCCCTCTCGCAGTCTGTCTCCCTCTCGCAGTCTGTCTCCCTCTCGCAGTCTGTCTCCCTCTCGCAGTCTGTCTCCCTCTCGCAGTCTGTCTCCCTCTCGCAGTCTGTCTCCCTCTCGCAGTCTGTCTCCCTCTCGCAGTCTGTCTCCCTCTCGCAGTCTGTCTCCCTCTCGCAGTCTGTCTCCCTCTCGCAGTCTGTCTCCCTCTCGCAGTCTGTCTCCCTCTCGCAGTCTGTCTCCCTCTCGCAGTCTGTCTCCCTCTCGCAGTCTGTCTCCCTCTCGCAGTCTGTCTCCCTCTCGCAGTCTGTCTCCCTCTCGCAGTCTGTCTCCCTCTCGCAGTCTGTCTCCCTCTCGCAGTCTGTCTCCCTCTCGCAGTCTGTCTCCCTCTCGCAGTCTGTCTCCCTCTCGCAGTCTGTCTCCCTCTCGCAGTCTGTCTCCCTCTCGCAGTCTGTCTCCCTCTCGCAGTCTCTCTCCCTCTCGCAGTCTCTCTCCCTCTCGCAGTCTCTCTCCCTCTCGCAGTCTCTCTCCCTCTCGAGTCTCTCTCCCTCTCGCAGTCTCTCTCCCTCTCGCAGTCTCTCTCCCTCTCGCAGTCTCTCTCCCTCTCGCAGTTCCTCTCCCTCACTCGGTCCCTCTACCTCTCGCGGTCTCTCTCCCTCTCGCAGTCTGTCTCTCTCTCGCAGTCTGTCTCTCTCTCGCAGTCTGTCTGTCTCTCGCCGTCTCTCTCCCTCTCGCAGTCTCTCTCTCTCGCAGTCTCTCTCTCTCGCAGTCTCTCTCTCTCGCAGTCTCTCTCTCTCTCGCAGTCTCTCTCTCTCGCAGTCTCTCTCCCTCTCGCAGTTTCTCTCCCTCTCGCAGTTTCTCTCTCTCGCAGTCTCTCCCTCTCGCAGTCTCTCTCTCTCTCGCAGTCTCTCTCTCTCGCCGTCTGTCTCGCAGTCTCTCTCTCTCTGCAGTCTCTCCATCTGCAGTCTCTCCCTCTCGCAGTCTCTCACTCTCGAAGTCTCTCCCTCTCGCAGTCTCTCTCTATCGCAGTCTCTCTCTCTCTCGCGGTCTCCCCCCTCTCGCAGCCTCTCTCTCTCTCGCAGCCTCTCTCTCTCTCGCAGCCTCTCTCTCTCTCGCAGTCTCTCTCCCTCTCGCAGTCTCTCTCTCTCTCACAGTCTGTCCCTCTCGCAGTCTCTCCCTCTCGCAGTCTCTCTCTCGCAGTCTCTCTCTCTCGCAGTCTCTACCTCTCGCAGTCTCTCCCTCTCGCAGTCTCTCCCTCTCGCAGTCTCTCCCTCTCGCAGTCTCTCCCTCTCGCAGTCTCTCCCTCTCGCAGTCTCTCCCTCTCGCAGTCTCTCCCTCTCGCAGTCTCTCCCTCTCGCAGTCTCTCCCTCTCGCAGTCTCTCCCTCTCGCAGTCTCTCCCTCTCGCAGTCTCTCCCTCTCGCAGTCTCTCCCTCTCGCAGTCTCTCTCTCTCTCGCAGTCTCTCTCTCTCTCTCGCAGTCTCTCTCTCTCTCGCAGTCTCTCTCCCACGCAGTCTCTCTCTGTCGCAGTCTCTCCCTCTCGCAGTCTCTCTCCCTCTCGCAGTCTCTCTCTGTCTCGCAGTCTCTCCCTCTCGCAGTCTCTCTCTCTCGCAGTCTCTCTCTCTCGCACTCTCTCTCTCTCGCAGTCTCTCTCTCTCGCAGTCTCTCTCTCTCGTAGTCTGTCTCTCTCGCAGTCTCTCTCTCTCGCAGTCTCTCTCTCTTGCAGTCTCTCTCTCTCGCAGTCTCTCTCTCTCTCGCAGTCTCTCTCTCTCGCAGTCTCTCTCTCTCGCAGTCTCTCTCTCTCCCTGTCTCTCTCTCTCGCTGTCTCTCTCTCTCTCTCGCAGTCTCTCTCTCTCGCAGTCTCTCTCTCTCGCAGTCTCTCTCTCTCGCAGACTCTCTCCCTCTCGCAGTCTCTCTCTCTCGCAGTCTCTCTCTCTCGCAGTCTCTCTCTCTCTCGCAGTCTCTCTCTCTCGCAGTCTCTCTCTCTCGCAGTCTCTCTCTCTCGCAGTCTATCTCTCTCGCAGTCTCTCTCTCTCGCAGTCACTCTCCCTCTCGCAGTCTGTCTCCCTCTCGCAGTCTGTCTCCCTCTCGCAGTCTGTCTCCCTCTCGCAGTCTGCCTCCCTCTCGCAGTCTGTCTCCCTCTCGCAGTCTGTCTCCCTCTCGCAGTCTCTCTCCCTCTCGCAGTCTCTCTCCCTCTCGCAGTCTCTCTCCCTCTCGCAGTCTCTCTCCCTCTCGCAGTCTCTCTCCGTCGCGCAGTCTCTCTCCCTCTCGCAGTCTCTCTCTCTCTCGCAGTCTCTCCCTCACTCAGTCTCTCTCTCTCGCAGTCTCTCTCTCTCGCAGTCTCTCTCTCTTTCGCAGTCTCTCTCTCTCGCAGTCTCTCTCTCTCTCGCAGTCTCTCTCTCTCTCGCAGTCTGTCTCTCTCTCGCGGTCTCTCTCTCTCTCGCAGTCTCTCTCCCTCTCGCAGTCTCTCTCCCTCTCGCAGTCTCTCTCCCTCTCGCAGTTTCTCTCCCTCGCAGTCTGTCCCTCTCGCAGTCTGTCTCGCAGTCTCTCTCCCTCTCCAGTCTCTCCCTCTGCAGTCTCTCCCTCTGCAGTCTCTCCCTCTGCAGTCTTTCCCTCTCGCAGTCTCTCACTCTCGCAGTCTCTCCCTCTCGCTGTCTCTCCCTCTCGCAGTCTCTCCCTCTCGCAGCCTCTCCCTCTCGCAGTCTCTCCCTCTCGCAGTCTCTCCCTCTCGCAGTCTCTCCCTCTCGCAGTCTCTCCCTCTCGCAGTCTCTCCCTCTCGCAGTCTCTCCCTCTCGCAGTCTCTCCCTCTCGCAGTCTCTCCCTCTCGCAGTCTCTCCCTCTCGCAGTCTCTCCCTCTCGCAGTCTCTCCCTCTCGCAGTCTCTCCCTCTCGCAGTCTCTCCCTCTCGCAGTCTCTCCCTCTCGCAGTCTCTCCCTCTCGCAGTCTCTCCCTCTCGCAGTCTCTCCCTCTCTCAGTCTCTCCCTCTCGCAGTCTCTCCCTCTCGCAGTCTCTCCCTCTCGCAGTCTCTCTCCCTCTCGCAGTCTCTCTCCCTCTCGCAGTTTCTCTCCCTCGCAGTCTCTCCCTCTCGCAGTCAGTCCCTCTCGCAGTCTCTCTCTCTCTCGCAGTCTCTCTCTCTCGCCGTCTGTCTCGCAGTCTCTCTCCCTCTGCAGTCTCTCCCTCTGCAGTCTCTCCCTCTGCAGTCTCTCACTCTCGCAGTCTCTCCCTCTCGCAGTCTCTCCCTCTCGCAGTCTCTCCCTCTCGCAGCCTCTCCCTCTCGCAGCCTCTCCCTCTCGCAGCCTCTCCCTCTCGCAGCCTCTCCCTCTCGCAGCCTCTCCCTCTCGCAGCCTCTCCCTCTCGCAGTCTCTCCCTCTCGCAGTCTCTCCCTCTCGCAGTCTCTCCCTCTCGCAGTCTCTCCCTCTCGCAGTCTCTCCCTCTCGCAGTCTCTCCCTCTCGCAGTCTCTCCCTCTCGCAGTCTCTCCCTCTCGCAGTCTCTCCCTCTCGCAGTCTCTCCCTCTCGCAGTCTCTCCCTCTCGCAGTCTCTCCCTCTCTCAGTCTCTCCCTCTCGCAGTCTCTCCGTCTCGCAGTCTCTCCCTCTCGCAGTCTCTCCCTCTCGCAGTCTCTCTCTCTCGCAGTCTCTCTCTCTCTCGCGGTCTCCCCCCTCTCGCAGCCTCTCTCTCTCTCTCGCAGCCTCTCTCTCTCTCGCAGCCTCTCTCTCTCTCGCAGTCTCTCTCCCTCTCGCAGTCTCTCTCTCTCTCGCAGTCTGTCCCTCTCGCAGTCTCTCCCTGTCGCAGTCTCTCCCTCTCGCAGTCTCTCCCTCTCGCAGTCTCTCCCTCTCGCAGTCTCTCCCTCTCGCAGTCTCTCCCTCTCGCAGTCTCTCCCTCTCGCAGTCTCTCCCTCTCAGTCTCTCCCTCTCTCAGTCTCTCCCTCTCGCAGTCTCTCCCTCTCGCAGTCTGTCTCCCTCTCGCAGTCTGTCTCCCTCTCGCAGTCTGTCTCCCTCTCGCAGTCTGTCTCCCTCTCGCAGTCTGTCTCCCTCTCGCAGTCTGTCTCCCTCTCGCAGTCTCTCTCTCTCTCGCAGTCTCTCTCTCTCTCGCAGTCTCTCCCTCTCGCAGTCTCTCTCTCTCGCAGTCTCTCTCTCTCGCAGTCTCTCTCTCTCGCAGTCTCTCTCTCTCGCAGTCTCTCTCTCTCGCAGTCTCTCTCCCTGTCGCAGTCTGTCTCCCTCTCGCAGTCTGTCTCCCTCTCGCAGTCTGTCTCCCTCTCGCAGTCTCTCTCCCTCTCGCAGTCTGTCTCCCTCTCGCAGTCTGTCTCCCTCTCGCAGTCTGTCTCCCTCTCGCAGTCTGTCTCCCTCTCGCAGTCTGTCTCCCTCTCGCAGTCTGTCTCCCTCTCGCAGTCTGTCTCCCTCTCGCAGTCTGTCTCCCTCTCGCAGTCTGTCTCCCTCTCGCAGTCTGTCTCCCTCTCGCAGTCTGTCTCCCTCT
This sequence comes from Mustelus asterias, assembly GCF_964213995.1. Taxonomy (NCBI): domain Eukaryota; kingdom Metazoa; phylum Chordata; class Chondrichthyes; order Carcharhiniformes; family Triakidae; genus Mustelus; species Mustelus asterias. Next base: position 24,051 of record NW_027590980.1, on the reverse strand, counting down.
CGCAGTCTGTCTCCCTCTCGCAGTCTGTCTCCCTCTCGCAGTCTGTCTCCCTCTCGCAGTCTGTCTCCCTCTCGCAGTCTGTCTCCCTCTCGCAGTCTGTCTCCCTCTCGCAGTCTGTCTCCCTCTCGCAGTCTGTCTCCCTCTCGCAGTCTGTCTCCCTCTCGCAGTCTGTCTCCCTCTCGCAGTCTGTCTCCCTCTCGCAGTCTGTCTCCCTCTCGCAGTCTGTCTCCCTCTCGCAGTCTGTCTCCCTCTCGCAGTCTGTCTCCCTCTCGCAGTCTGTCTCCCTCTCGCAGTCTGTCTCCCTCTCGCAGTCTGTCTCCCTCTCGCAGTCTGTCTCCCTCTCGCAGTCTGTCTCCCTCTCGCAGTCTGTCTCCCTCTCGCAGTCTGTCTCCCTCTCGCAGTCTGTCTCCCTCTCGCAGTCTGTCTCCCTCTCGCAGTCTGTCTCCCTCTCGCAGTCTCTCTCCCTCTCGCAGTCTCTCTCCCTCTCGAGTCTCTCTCCCTCTCGCAGTCTCTCTCCCTCTCGCAGTCTCTCTCCCTCTCGCAGTCTCTCTCCCTCTCGCAGTTCCTCTCCCTCACTCGGTCCCTCTACCTCTCGCGGTCTCTCTCCCTCTCGCAGTCTGTCTCTCTCTCGCAGTCTGTCTCTCTCTCGCAGTCTGTCTGTCTCTCGCCGTCTCTCTCCCTCTCGCAGTCTCTCTCTCTCGCAGTCTCTCTCTCTCGCAGTCTCTCTCTCTCGCAGTCTCTCTCTCTCTCGCAGTCTCTCTCTCTCTCGCAGTCTCTCTCTCTCGCAGTCTCTCTCCCTCTCGCAGTTTCTCTCCCTCTCGCAGTTTCTCTCTCTCGCAGTCTCTCCCTCTCGCAGTCTCTCTCTCTCTCGCAGTCTCTCTCTCTCGCCGTCTGTCTCGCAGTCTCTCTCTCTCTGCAGTCTCTCCATCTGCAGTCTCTCCCTCTCGCAGTCTCTCACTCTCGAAGTCTCTCCCTCTCGCAGTCTCTCTCTATCGCAGTCTCTCTCTCTCTCGCGGTCTCCCCCCTCTCGCAGCCTCTCTCTCTCTCGCAGCCTCTCTCTCTCTCGCAGCCTCTCTCTCTCTCGCAGTCTCTCTCCCTCTCGCAGTCTCTCTCTCTCTCACAGTCTGTCCCTCTCGCAGTCTCTCCCTCTCGCAGTCTCTCTCTCGCAGTCTCTCTCTCTCGCAGTCTCTACCTCTCGCAGTCTCTCCCTCTCGCAGTCTCTCCCTCTCGCAGTCTCTCCCTCTCGCAGTCTCTCCCTCTCGCAGTCTCTCCCTCTCGCAGTCTCTCCCTCTCGCAGTCTCTCCCTCTCGCAGTCTCTCCCTCTCGCAGTCTCTCCCTCTCGCAGTCTCTCCCTCTCGCAGTCTCTCCCTCTCGCAGTCTCTCCCTCTCGCAGTCTCTCTCTCTCTCGCAGTCTCTCTCTCTCTCTCGCAGTCTCTCTCTCTCTCGCAGTCTCTCTCCCACGCAGTCTCTCTCTGTCGCAGTCTCTCCCTCTCGCAGTCTCTCTCCCTCTCGCAGTCTCTCTCTGTCTCGCAGTCTCTCCCTCTCGCAGTCTCTCTCTCTCGCAGTCTCTCTCTCTCGCACTCTCTCTCTCTCGCAGTCTCTCTCTCTCGCAGTCTCTCTCTCTCGTAGTCTGTCTCTCTCGCAGTCTCTCTCTCTCGCAGTCTCTCTCTCTTGCAGTCTCTCTCTCTCGCAGTCTCTCTCTCTCTCGCAGTCTCTCTCTCTCGCAGTCTCTCTCTCTCGCAGTCTCTCTCTCTCGCAGTCTCTCTCTCTCCCTGTCTCTCTCTCTCGCTGTCTCTCTCTCTCTCGCAGTCTCTCTCTCTCGCAGTCTGTCTCCCTCTCGCAGTCTGTCTCCCTCTCGCAGTCTGTCTCCCTCTCGCAGTCTGTCTCCCTCTCGCAGTCTGTCTCCCTCTCGCAGTCTGTCTCCCTCTCGCAGTCTGTCTCCCTCTCGCAGTCTGTCTCCCTCTCGCAGTCTGTCTCCATCGTGCAGTCTCTCTCCCTCGCGCAGTCTCTCTCCCTCGCGCAGTCTCTCTCCCTCGCGCAGTCTCTCTCCCTCGCGCAGTCTCTCTCCCTCGCGCAGTCTCTGTGCCTCGCGCAGTCTCTCTCCCTCGCGCAGTCTCTCTGCCTCGCGCAGTCTCTCTGCCTCGCGCAGTCTCTCTCCCTCGCGCAGTCTCTCTCCCTCGCGCAGTCTCTCTCCCTCGCGCAGTCTCTCTCCCTCGCGCAGTCTCTCTCCCTCGCGCAGTCTCTCTCCCTCGCGCAGCCTCTCTCCCTCGCGCAGTCTCTCTCCCTCGCGCAGTCACTCTCCCTCGCGCAGTCCCTCTCCCTCGCGCAGTCCCTCTCCCTCGCGCAGTCTCTCTCCCTCGCGCAGTCTCTCTCCCTCGCGCAGTCTCTCTCCCTCGCGCAGTGTCTCTGCCTCGCGCAGTCTCTCTCCCTCGCGCAGTCTCTCTCCCTCGCGCAGTCTCTCTCCCTCGCGCAGTCTCTCTCCCTCGCGCAGTCTCTCTCCCTCGCGCAGTCTCCCTCCCTCGCGCAGTCTCTCTCCCTCGCGCAGTCTCTCTCCCTCGCGCAGTCTCTCTCCCTCGCGCAGTCTCTCTCCCTCGCGCAGTCTCTCTCCCTCGCGCAGTCTCTCTCCCTCGCGCAGTCTCTCCCTCTCGCAGACTCTCTCTCTCGCAGTCTCTCTCTCTCGCAGTCTCTCTCCCTCTCGCAGTTTGTCTCCCTCTCGCAGTCTGTCTCCCTCTCCCAGTCTCTCTCCCTCGCGCAGTCTCTCCCTCTCGCAGACTCTCTCTCTCGCAGTCTCTCTCTCTCGCAGTCTCTCCCTCTCGCAGTCTGTCTCCCTCTCGCAGTCTGTCTCCCTCTCGCAGTCTGTCTCCCTCTCGCAGTCTGTCTCCCTCTCGCAGTCTGTCTACCTCTCGCAGTCTCTCTCCCTCTCGCAGTCTCTCTCCCTCTCGCAGTCTCTCTCCCTCTCGCAGTCTCTCTCCCTCTCGCAGTCTCTCTCCCTCTCGCAGTCTCTCTCCCTCTCGCAGTCTCTCTCCCTCACTCAGTCCCTCTACCTCTCGCGGTCTCTCTCCCTCTCGCAGTCTGTCTCTCTCTCGCAGTCTGTCTCTCTCTCGCAGTCTGTCTCTCTCTCGCAGTCTGTCTGTCTCTCGCCGTCTCTCTCCCTCTCGCAGTCTCTCTCTCTCGCAGTCTCTCTCTCTCGCAGTCTCTCTCTCTCTCGCAGTCTCTCTCTCTCTCGCAGTCTCTCTCTCTCGCAGTCTCTCTCCCTCTCGCAGTTTCTCTCCCTCTCGCAGTTTCTCTCTCTCGCAGTCTCTCTCTCTCGCCGTCTGTCTCGCAGTCTCTCTCCCTCTGCAGTCTCTCCATCTGCAGTCTCTCCCTCTCGCAGTCTCTCACTCTCGAAGTCTCTCCCTCTCGCAGTCTCTCCCTCTCGCAGTCTCTCCCTCTCGCAGTCTCTCCCTCTCGCAGTCTCTCTCTCTCTCGCAGTCTCTCTCTCTCTCGCAGCCTCTCTCTCTCTCGCAGCCTCACTCTCTCTCGCAGTCTCTCTCCCTCTCGCAGTCTCTCTCTCTCTCACAGTCTGTCCCTCTCGCAGTCTCTCCCTCTCGCAGTCTCTCTCTCGCAGTCTCTCTCTCTCGCAGTCTCTACCTCTCGCAGTCTCTCCCTCTCGCAGTCTCTCCCTCTCGCAGTCTCTCCCTCTCGCAGTCTCTCCCTCTCGCAGTCTCTCCCTCTCGCAGTCTCTCCCTCTCGCAGTCTCTCCCTCTCGCAGTCTCTCCCTCTCGCAGTCTCTCCCTCTCGCAGTCTCTCCCTCTCGCAGTCTCTCCCTCTCGCAGTCTCTCCCTCTCGCAGTCTCTCCCTCTCGCAGTCTCTCCCTCTCGCAGTCTCTCCCTCTCGCACTCTCTCCCTCTCGCAGTCTCTCCCTCTCGCAGTCTCTCCCTCTCGCAGTCTCTCCCTCTCGCAGTCTCTCCCTCTCTCAGTCTCTCCCTCTCGCAGTCTCTCCCTCTCGCAGCCTCTCCCTCTCGCAGTCTCTCCCTCTCGCAGTCTCTCCCTCTCGCAGTCTCTCCCTCTCGCAGTCTCTCTCTCTCGCAGTCTCTCTCTCTCTCGCAGTCTCTCTCTCTCTCTCGCAGTCTCTCTCTCTCTCGCAGTCTCTCTCCCACGCAGTCTCTCTCTGTCGCAGTCTCTCCCTCTCGCAGTCTCTCTCCCTCTCGCAGTCTCTCTCTGTCTCGCAGTCTCTCCCTCTCGCAGTCTCTCTCTCTCGCAGTCTCTCTCTCTCGCAGTCTCTCTCTCTCGCAGTCTCTCTCTCTCGCAGTCTCTCTCTCTCGCAGTCTCTCTCTCTCGCAGTCTCTCTCTCTCGCAGTCTCTCTCGCAGTCTCTCTCGCTGTCTCTCTCTCTCGCAGTCTCTCTCTCTCGCAGTCTCTCTCTCTCGCAGACTCTCTCTCTCGCAGTCTCTCTCTCTCTCGCAGTCTCTCTCTCTCGCAGTCTCTCTCTCTCTCGCAGTCTCTCTCTCTCGCAGTCTCTCTCTCTCGCAGTCTCTCTCTCTCGCAGTCTCTCTCTCTCGCAGTCTATCTCTCTCGCAGTCTCTCTCTCTCGCAGTCACTCTCCCTCTCGCAGTCTGTCTCCCTCTCGCAGTCTGTCTCCCTCTCGCAGTCTGTCTCCCTCTCGCAGTCTGTCTCCCTCTCGCAGTCTGTCTCCCTCTCGCAGTCTGTCTCCCTCTCGCAGTCTGTCTCCCTCTCGCAGTCTGTCTCCCTCTCGCAGTCTGTCTCCCTCTCGCAGTCTGTCTCCCTCTCGCAGTCTGTCTCCCTCTCGCAGTCTGTCTCCCTCTCGCAGTCTGTCTCCCTCTCGCAGTCTCTCTCACTCTCGCAGTCTCTCTCACTCTCGCAGTCTCTCTCCCTCTCGCAGTCTCTCTCCCTCTCGCAGTCTCTCTCCCTCTGCAGTCTCTCCCTCTCGCAGTCTCTCCCTCTCGCAGTCTCTCCCTCTCGCAGTCTCTCCCTCTCGCAGTCTCTCCCTCTCGCACTCTCTCCCTCTCGCAGTCTCTCCCTCTCGCAGTCTCTCCCTCTCGCAGTCTCTCCCTCTCTCAGTCTCTCCCTCTCGCAGTCTCTCCCTCTCGCAGTCTCTCCCTCTCGCAGTCTCTCCCTCTCGCAGTCTCTCCCTCTCGCAGTCTCTCCCTCTCGCAGTCTCTCCCTCTCGCAGTCTCTCTCTCTCTCGCAGTCTCTCTCTCTCTCTCGCAGTCTCTCTCTCTCTCGCAGTCTCTCTCCCACGCAGTCTCTCTCTGTCGCAGTCTCTCCCTCTCGCAGTCTCTCTCCCTCTCGCAGTCTCTCTCTGTCTCGCAGTCTCTCCCTCTCGCAGTCTCTCTCTCTCGCAGTCTCTCTCTCTTGCACTCTCTCTCTCTCGCAGTCTCTCTCTCTCGCAGTCTCTCTCTCTCGCAGTCTCTCTCTCTCACAGTCTCTCTCTCTCGCAGTCTCTCTCTCTCGCAGTCTCTCTCTCTCGCAGTCTCTCTCGCTGTCTCTCTCTCTCGCAGTCTCTCTCTCTCGCAGTCTCTCTCTCTCGCAGACTCTCTCTCTCGCAGTCTCTCTCTCTCTCGCAGTCTCTCTCTCTCGCAGTCTCTCTCTCTCTCGCAGTCTCTCTCTCTCGCAGTCTCTCTCTCTCGCAGTCTCTCTCTCTCGCAGTCTATCTCTCTCGCAGTCTCTCTCTCTCGCAGTCACTCTCCCTCTCGCAGTCTGTCTCCCTCTCGCAGTCTGTCTCCCTCTCGCAGTCTGTCTCCCTCTCGCAGTCTGTCTCCCTCTCGCAGTCTGTCTCCCTCTCGCAGTCTGTCTCCCTCTCGCAGTCTGTCTCCCTCTCGCAGTCTGTCTCCCTCTCGCAGTCTGTCTCCCTCTCGCAGTCTGTCTCCCTCTCGCAGTCTGTCTCCCTCTCGCAGTCTGTCTCCCTCTCGCAGTCTGTCTCCCTCTCGCAGTCTCTCTCACTCTCGCAGTCTCTCTCACTCTCGCAGTCTCTCTCCCTCTCGCAGTCTCTCTCCCTCTCGCAGTCTCTCTCCCTCTCGCAGTCTCTCTCCCTCTCGCAGTCTCTCTCCCTCTCGCCGTCTCTCTCCCTCTCGCAGTCTCTCTCCCTCTCGCAGTCTCTCTCCCTCCCGCAGTCTCTCTCCCTCTCGCCGTCTCTCTCCCTCTCGCAGTCTCTCTCCCTCTCGCAGTCTCTCTCCCTCTCGCAGTCTCTCTCCCTCTCGCAGTCTCCCCCTCTCGCAGTCTCTCCCTCTCGCAGCCTCTCCCTCTCGCAGCCTCTCCCTCTCGCAGTCTCTCCCTCTCGCAGTCTCTCCCTCTCGCAGTCTCTCCCTCTCGCAGTCTCTCCCTCTCGCAGTCTCTCTCCCTCGCGCAGTCTCTCTCCCTCGCGCAGTCTCTCTCCCTCGCGCAGTCTCTCTCCCTCGCGCAGTCTCTCTCCCTCGCGCAGTCTCTCTCCCTCGCGCAGTCTCTCTCCCTCGCGCAGTCTCTCCCTCTCGCAGACTCTCTCTCTCGCAGTCTCTCTCTCTCGCAGTCTCTCCCTCTCGCAATCTGTCTCCCTCTCGCAGTCTGTCTCCCTCTCGCAGTCTCTCTCCCTCGCGCAGTCTCTCCCTCTCGCAGACTCTCTCTCTCGCAGTCTCTCTCTCTCGCAGTCTCTCCCTCTCGCAGTCTGTCTCCCTCTCGCAGTCTGTCTCCCTCTCGCAGTCTGTCTCCCTCTCGCAGTCTGTCTCCCTCTCGCAGTCTGTCTCCCTCTCGCAGTCTGTCTCCCTCTCGCAGTCTGTCTCCCTCTCGCAGTCTCTCTCCCTCTCGCAGTCTCTCTCCCTCTCGCAGTCTCTCTCCCTCTCGCAGTCTCTCTCCCTCTCGCAGTCTCTCTCCCTCTCGCAGTCTCTCTCCCTCACTCAGTCCCTCTACCTCTCGCGGTCTCTCTCCCTCTCGCAGTCTGTCTCTCTCTCGCAGTCTGTCTCTCTCTCGCAGTCTGTCTGTCTCTCGCCGTCTCTCTCCCTCTTGCAGTCTCTCTCTCTCGCAGTCTCTCTCTCTCGCAGTCTCTCTCTCTCGCAGTCTCTCTCTCTCTCGCAGTCTCTCTCTCTCTCGCAGTCTCTCTCTCTCGCAGTCTCTCTCCCTCTCGCAGTTTCTCTCCTCGCAGTTTCTCTCTCTCGCAGTCTCTCCCTCTCGCAGTCTCTCTCTCTCTCGCAGTCTCTCTCTCTCGCCGTCTGCCTCGCAGTCTCTCTCCCTCTGCAGTCTCTCCCTCTCACAGTCTCTCACTCTCGAAGTCTCTCCCTCTCGCAGTCTCTCTCTATCGCAGTCTCTCTCTCGCCGTCTCCCCCCTCTCGCAGCCTCTCTCTCTCTCGCAGCCTCTCTCTCTCTCGCAGCCTCACTCTCTCTCGCAGTCTCTCTCCCTCTCGCAGTCTCTCTCTCTCTCACAGTCTGTCCCTCTCGCAGTCTCTCCCTCTCGCAGTCTCTCTCTCGCAGTCTCTCTCTCTCGCAGTCTCGACCTCTCGCAGTCTCTCCCTCTCGCAGTCTCTCCCTCTCGCAGTCTCTCCCTCTCGCAGTCTCTCCCTCTCGCAGTCTCTCCCTCTCGCAGTCTCTCCCTCTCGCAGTCTCTCCCTCTCGCAGTCTCTCCCTCTCGCAGTCTCTCCCTCTCTCAGTCTCTCCCTCTCGCAGTCTCTCCCTCTCGCAGTCTCTCCCTCTCGCAGTCTCTCCCTCTCGCAGTCTCTCCCTCTCGCAGTCTCTCCCTCTCGCAGTCTCTCTCTCTCTCGCAGTCTCTCTCTCTCTCTCGCAGTCTCTCTCTCTCTCGCAGTCTCTCTCCCACGCAGTCTCTCTCTGTCGCAGTCTCTCCCTCTCGCAGTCTCTCTCCCTCTCGCAGTCTCTCTCTGTCTCGCAGTCTCTCCCTCTCGCAGTCTCTCTCTCTCGCAGTCTCTCTCTCTCGCACTCTCTCTCTCTCGCAGTCTCTCTCTCTCGCAGTCTCTCTCTCTCGCAGTCTGTCTCTCTCGCAGTCTCTCTCTCTCGCAGTCTCTCTCTCTCGCAGTCTCTCTCTCTCGCAGTCTCTCTCTCTCTCGCAGTCTCTCTCTCTCGCTGTCTCTCTCTCTCGCAGTCTCTCTCTCTCGCAGTCTCTCTCTCTCCCTGTCTCTCTCTCTCGCTGTCTCTCTCTCTCTCGCAGTCTCTCTCTCTCGCAGTCTCTCTCCCTCTCGCAGTCTGTCTCCCTCTCGCAGTCTGTCTCCCTCTCGCAGTCTGTCTCCCTCTCGCAGTCTGTCTCCCTCTCGCAGTCTGTCTCCCTCTCGCAGTCTGTCTCCCTCTCGCAGTCTGTCTCCCTCTCGCAGTCTCTCTCCCTCGCGCAGTCTCTCTCCCTCGCGCAGTCTCTCTCCCTCGCGCAGTCTCTCTCCCTCGCGCAGTCTCTCTCCCTCGCGCAGTCTCTCTCCCTCGCGCAGTCTCTCTCCCTCGCGCTGTCTCTCCCTCTCGCAGACTCTCTCTCTCGCAGTCTCTCTCTCTCGCAGTCTCTCCCTCTCGCAGTCTGTCTCCCTCTCGCAGTCTGTCTCCCTCTCGCAGTCTGTCTCCCTCTCGCAGTCTGTCTCCCTCTCGCAGTCTGTCTCCCTCTCGCAGTCTGTCTCCCTCTCGCAGTCTGTCTCCCTCTCGCAGTCTGTCTCCCTCTCGCAGTCTGTCTCCCTCTCGCAGTCTGTCTCCCTCTCGCAGTCTGTCTCCCTCTCGCAGTCTGTCTCCCTCTCGCAGTCTGTCTCCCTCTCGCAGTCTGTCTCCCTCTCGCAGTCTGTCTCCCTCTCGCAGTTTGTCTCCCTCTCGCAGTCTGTCTCCCTCTCGCAGTCTCTCTCCCTCTCGCAGTCTGTCTCCCTCTCGCAGTCTCTCTCCCTCTCGCAGTCTCTCCCTCTGCAGTCTCTCACTCTCGCAGTCTCTCCCTCTCGCAGTCTCTCCCTCTCGCAGTCTCTCCCTCTCGCAGTCTCTCCCTCTCGCAGCCTCTCCCTCTCGCAGCCTCTCCCTCTCGCAGCCTCTCCCTCTCGCAGCCTCTCCCTCTCGCAGCCTCTCCCTCTCGCAGCCTCTCCCTCTCGCAGCCTCTCCCTCTCGCAGTCTCTCCCTCTCGCAGTCTCTCCCTCTCGCAGTCTCTCCCTCTCGCAGTCTCTCCCTCTCTCAGTCTCTCCCTCTCGCTGTCTCTCCCTCTCGCAGTCTCTCCCTCTCGCAGTCTCTCCCTCTCGCAGTCTCTCCCTCTCGCAGTCTCTCTCTATCGCAGTCTCTCTCTCTCTCGCAGTCTCTCTCTATCGCAGTCTCTCTCCCTCTCGCAGTCTCTCTCTATCGCAGTCTCTCCCTCTCGCCGTCTCCCCCCTCTCGCAGTCTCTCTCTCTCTCTCGCAGTCTCTCTCCCTCTCGCAGTCTCTCTCTCTCTCGCAGTCTCTCTCTCTCTCGCAGTCTCTCCCTCTCGCAGTCTCTCTCTCGCAGTCTCTCTCTCTCGCAGTCTCTCCCTGTCGCAGTCTCTCCCTCCCGCAGTCTCTCCCTCTCGCAGTCTCTCCCTCTCGCAGTCTCTCCCTTTCGCAGTCTCTCTCTCTCTCGCAGTCTCTCCCTCACGCAGTCTCTCTCTCGCAGTCTCTCTCTCTCGCAGTCTCTCTCTCTCGCAGTCTCTCCCTGTCGCAGTCTCTCCCTCCCGCAGTCTCTCCCTCTCGCAGTCTCTCCCTCTCGCAGTCTCTCCCTCTCGCAGTCTCTCCCTCTCGCAGTCTCTCCCTCTCGCAGTCTCTCCCTCTCGCAGTCTCTCCCTCTCAGTCTCTCCCTCTCTCAGTCTCTCCCTCTCGCAGTCTCTCCCTCTCGCAGTCTGTCTCCCTCTCGCAGTCTGTCTCCCTCTCGCAGTCTGTCTCCCTCTCGCAGTCTGTCTCCCTCTCGCAGTCTGTCTCCCTCTCGCAGTCTGTCTCCCTCTCGCAGTCTGTCTCTCTCTCTCGCAGTCTCTCCCTCTCGCAGTCTCTCTCTCTCGCAGTCTCTCTCTCTCGCAGTCTCTCTCTCTCGCAGTCTCTCTCTCGCAATCTCTCTCTCGCAGTCTCTCTCTCTCGCAGTCTCTCTCTCTCGCAGTCTCTCTCTCTCGCAGTCTCTCTCTCTCCCTGTCTCTCTCTCTCGCTGTCTCTCTCCCTCTCGCAGTCTGTCTCCCTCTCGCAGTCTGTCTCCCTCTCGCAGTCTGTCTCCCTCTCGCAGTCTGTCTCCCTCTCGCAGTCTGTCTCCCTCTCGCAGTCTGTCTCCCTCTCGCAGTCTGTCTCCCTCTCGCAGTCTGTCTCCCTCTCGCAGTCTGTCTCCCTCTCGCAGTCTGTCTCCCTCTCGCAGTCTGTCTCCCTCTCGCAGTCTGTCTCCCTCTCGCAGTCTGTCTCCCTCTCGCAGTCTGTCTCCCTCTCGCAGTCTGTCTCCCTCTCGCAGTCTGTCTCCCTCTCGCAGTCTGTCTCCCTCTCGCAGTCTGTCTCCCTCTCGCAGTCTGTCTCCCTCTCGCAGTCTGTCTGCCTCTCGCAGTCTGTCTCCCTCTCGCAGTCTGTCTCCCTCTCGCAGTCTGTCTCCCTCTCGCAGTCTGTCTCCCTCTCGCAGTCTGTCTCCCTCTCGCAGTCTGTCTCCCTCTCGCAGTCTGTCTCCCTCTCGCAGTCTGTCTCCCTCTCGCAGTCTGTCTCCCTCTCGCAGTCTGTCTCCCTCTCGCAGTCTGTCTCCCTCTCGCAGTCTGTCTCCCTCTCGCAGTCTCTCTCCCTCTCGCAGTCTCTCTCCCTCTCGCAGTCTCTCTCCCTCTCGCAGTCTCTCTCCCTCTCGCAGTCTCTCTCCCTCTCGCAGTCTCTCTCCCTCTCGCAGTCCCTCTCCCTCACTCAGTCCCTCTACCTCTCGCGGTCTCTCTCCCTCTCGCAGTCTGTCTCTCTCTCGCAGTCTGTCTCTCTCTCGCAGTCTGTCTGTCTCTCGCCGTCTCTCTCCCTCTCGCAGTCTCTCTCTCTCGCAGTCTCTCTCTCTCGCAGTCTCTCTCTCTCGCAGTCTCTCTCTCTCTCGCAGTCTCTCTCTCTCTCGCAGTCTCTCTCTCTCGCAGTCTCTCTCCCTCTCGCAGTTTCTCTCCCTCTCGCAGTTTGTCTCTCTCGCAGTCTCTCCCTCTCGCAGTCTCTCTCTCTCTCGCAGTCTCTCTCTCTCGCCGTCTGTCTCGCAGTCTCTCTCCCTCTGCCGTCTCTCCATCTGCAGTCTCTCCCTCTCGCAGTCTCTCACTCTCGAAGTCTCTCCCTCTCGCAGTCTCTCTCTATCGCAGTCTCTCTCTCTCTCGCGGTCTCCCCCCTCTCGCAGCCTCTCTCTCTCTCGCAGCCTCTCTCTCTCTCGCAGCCTCTCTCTCTCTCGCAGTCTCTCTCCCTCTCGCAGTCTCTCTCTCTCTCACAGTCTGTCCCTCTCGCAGTCTCTCCCTCTCGCAGTCTCTCTCTCGCAGTCTCTCTCTCTCGCAGTCTCTACCTCTCGCAGTCTCTCCCTCTCGCAGTCTCTCCCTCTCGCAGTCTCTCCCTCTCGCAGTCTCTCCCTCTCGCAGTCTCTCCCTCTCGCAGTCTCTCCCTCTCGCAGTCTCTCCCTCTCGCAGTCTCTCCCTCTCGCAGTCTCTCCCTCTCGCAGTCTCTCCCTCTCGCAGTCTCTCCCTCTCGCAGTCTCTCTCTCTCTCGCAGTCTCTCTCTCTCTCTCGCAGTCTCTCTCTCTCTCGCAGTCTCTCTCCCACGCAGTCTCTCTCTGTCGCAGTCTCTCCCTCTCGCAGTCTCTCTCCCTCTCGCAGTCTCTCTCTGTCTCGCAGTCTCTCCCTCTCGCAGTCTCTCTCTCTCGCAGTCTCTCTCTCTCGCAGTCTCTCTCTCTCGCACTCTCTCTCTCTCGCACTCTCTCTCTCTCGCAGTCTCTCTCTCTCGCAGTCTGTCTCTCTCGCAGTCTCTCTCTCTCGCAGTCTCTCTCTCTCGCAGTCTCTCTCTCTCGCAGTCTCTCTCTCTCTCGCAGTCTCTCTCTCTCGCAGTCTCTCTCTCTCGCAGTCTCTCTCTCTCCCTGTCTCTCTCTCTCGCTGTCTCTCTCTCTCTCGCAGTCTCTCTCTCTCGCAGTCTGTCTCCCTCTCGCAGTCTGTCTCCCTCTCGCAGTCTGTCTCCCTCTCGCAGTCTGTCTCCCTCTCGCAGTCTGTCTCCCTCTCGCAGTCTGTCTCCCTCTCGCAGTCTGTCTCCCTCTCGCAGTCTCTCTCCCTCGCGCAGTCTCTCTCCCTCGCGCAGTCTCTCTCCCTCGCGCAGTCTCTCTCCCTCGCGCAGTCTCTCTCCCTCGCGCAGTCTCTCTCCCTCGCGCAGTCTCTGTACCTCGCGCAGTCTCTCTCCCTCGCGCAGTCTCTCTGCCTCGCGCAGTCTCTCTCCCTCGCGCAGTCTCTCTCCCTCGCGCAGTCTCTCTCCCTCGCGCAGTCTCTCTCCCTCGCGCAGCCTCTCTCCCTCGCGCAGCCTCTCTCCCTCGCGCAGTCTCTCTCCCTCACGCAGTCTCTCTCCCTCGCGCAGTCACTCTCCCTCGCGCAGTCCCTCTCCCTCGCGCAGTCCCTCTCCCTCGCGCAGTCCCTCTCCCTCGCGCAGTCCCTCTCCCTCGCGCAGTCCCTCTCCCTCGCGCAGTCCCTCTCCCTCGCGCAGTCTCTCTCCCTCGCGCAGTCTCTCTCCCTCGCGCAGTGTCTCTGCCTCGCGCAGTCTCTCTCCCTCGCGCAGTCTCTCTCCCTCGCACAGTCTCTCTCCCTCGCGCAGTCTCTCTCCCTCGCGCAGTCTCTCTCCCTCGCGCAGTCTCTCTCCCTCGCGCAGTCTCTCTCCCTCGCGCAGTCTCTCTCCCTCACGCAGTCTCTCTCCCTCGCGCAGTCTCTCTCCCTCGCGCAGTCTCTCTCCCTCGCGCAGTCTCTCTCTCTCTCCCAGTCTGTCCCTCTCGCAGTCTCTCCCTCTCGCAGTCTCTCTCTCGCAGTCTCTCTCTCTCGCAGTCTCTACCTCTCGCAGTCTCTCCCTCTCGCAGTCTCTCCCTCTCGCAGTCTCTCCCTCTCGCAGTCTCTCCCTCTCGCAGTCTCTCCCTCTCGCAGTCTCTCCCTCTCGCAGTCTCTCCCTCTCGCAGTCTCTCCCTCTCGCAGTCTCTCCCTCTCGCAGTCTCTCCCTCTCGCAGTCTCTCCCTCTCGCAGTCTCTCCCTCTCGCAGTCTCTCCCTCTCGCAGTCTCTCCCTCTCGCAGTCTCTCCCTCTCTCAGTCTCTCCCTCTCGCAGTCTCTCCCTCTCTCAGTCTCTCCCTCTCGCAGTCTCTCCCTCTCGCAGTCTCTCCCTCTCGCAGTCTCTCCCTCTCGCAGTCTCTCCCTCTCGCAGTCTCTCTCTCTCTCGCAGTCTCTCTCTCTCTCTCGCAGTCTCTCTCTCTCTCGCAGTCTCTCTCCCACGCAGTCTCTCTCTGTCGCAGTCTCTCCCTCTCGCAGTCTCTCTCCCTCTCGCAGTCTCTCTCTGTCTCGCAGTCTCTCCCTCTCGCAGTCTCTCTCTCTCGCAGTCTCTCTCTCTCGCACTCTCTCTCTCTCGCAGTCTCTCTCTCTCGCAGTCTCTCTCTCTCGCAGTCTGTCTCCCTCTCGCAGTCTCTCTCCCTCGCGCAGTCTCTCTCCCTCGCGCAGTCTCTCTCCCTCGCGCAGTCTCTCTCTCTCTCGCAGTCTCTCTCTCTCGCTGTCTCTCTCTCTCGCAGTCTCTCTCTCTCGCAGTCTCTCTCTCTCCCTGTCTCTCTCTCTTGCTGTCTCTCTCTCTCTCGCAGTCTCTCTCTCTCGCAGTCTCTCTCCCTCTCGCAGTCTGTCTCCCTCTCGCAGTCTGTCTCCCTCTCGCAGTCTGTCTCCCTCTCGCAGTCTGTCTCCCTCTCGCAGTCTGTCTCCCTCTCGCAGTCTGTCTCCCTCTCGCAGTCTGTCTCCCTCTCGCAGTCTCTCTCCCTCGCGCAGTCTCTCTCCCTCGCGCAGTCTCTCTCCCTCGCGCAGTCTCTCTCCCTCGCGCAGTCTCTCTCCCTCGCGCAGTCTCTCTCCCTCGCGCAGTCTCTCTCCCTCGCGCAGTCTCTCTCCCTCGCGCAGTCTCTCTCCCTCGCGCAGTCTCCCTACCTCGCGCAGTCTCTCTGCCTCGCGCAGTCTCTCTGCCTCGCGCAGTCTCTCTCCCTCGCGCAGTCTCTCTCCCTCGCGCAGTCTCTCTCCCTCGCGCAGTCTCTCTCCCTCGCGTAGTCTCTCTCCCTCGCGCAGTCTCTCTCCCTCGCGCTGTCTCTCCCTCTCGCAGACTCTCTCTCTCGCAGTCTCTCTCTCTCGCAGTCTGTCTCCCTCTCGCAGTCTGTCTCCCTCTCGCAGTCTGTCTCCCTCTCGCAGTCTGTCTCCCTCTCGCAGTCTCTCTCCCTCTCGCAGTCTGTCTCCCTCTCGCAGTCTCTCTCCCTCTCGCAGTCTCTCCCTCTGCAGTCTCTCACTCTCGCAGTCTCTCCCTCTCGCAGTCTCTCCCTCTCGCAGTCTCTCCCTCTCGCAGCCTCTCCCTCTCGCAGCCTCTCCCTCTCGCAGCCTCTCCCTCTCGCAGCCTCTCCCTCTCGCAGCCTCTCCCTCTCGCAGCCTCTCCCTCTCGCAGTCTCTCCCTCTCGCAGTCTCTCCCTCTCGCAGTCTCTCCCTCTCTCAGTCTCTCCCTCTCGCAGTCTCTCCCTCTCGCAGTCTCTCCCTCTCGCAGTCTCTCCCTCTCGCAGTCTCTCTCTATCGCAGTCTCTCTCTCTCTCGCAGTCTCTCTCTATCGCAGTCTCTCTCCCTCTCGCAGTCTCTCTCTATCGCAGTCTCTCCCTCTCGCCGTCTCCCCCCTCTCGCAGTCTCTCTCTCTCTCTCGCAGTCTCTCTCCCTCTCGCAGTCTCTCTCTCTCTCGCAGTCTCTCTCTCTCTCGCAGTCTCTCCCTCTCGCAGTCTCTCTCTCGCAGTCTCTCTCTCGCTCGCAGTCTCTCTCTCTCGCAGTCTCTACCTCTCGCAGTCTCTCCCTCTCGCAGTCTCTCCCTCTCGCAGTCTCTCCCTCTCGCAGTCTCTCCCTCTCGCAGTCTCTCCCTCTCGCAGTCTCTCCCTCTCGCAGTCTCTCCCTCTCGCAGTCTCTCCCTCTCGCAGTCTCTCCCTCTCGCAGTCTCTCCCTCTCGCAGTCTCTCCCTCTCGCAGTCTCTCCCTCTCGCAGTCTCTCCCTCTCTCAGTCTCTCCCTCTCGCAGTCTCTCCCTCTCGCAGTCTCTCCCTCTCGCAGTCTCTCCCTCTCGCAGTCTCTCCCTCTCGCAGTCTCTCCCTCTCGCAGTCTCTCTCTCTCTCGCAGTCTCTCTCTCTCTCTCGCAGTCTCTCTCTCTCTCGCAGTCTCTCTCCCACGCAGTCTCTCTCTGTCGCAGTCTCTCCCTCTCGCAGTCTCTCTCCCTCTCGCAGTCTCTCTCTGTCTCGCAGTCTCTCCCTCTCGCAGTCTCTCTCTCTCGCAGTCTCTCTCTCTCGCACTCTCTCTCTCTCGCAGTCTCTCTCTCTCGCAGTCTCTCTCTCTCGCAGTCTGTCTCTCTCGCAGTCTCTCTCTCTCGCAGTCTCTCTCTCTCGCAGTCTCTCTCTCTCGCAGTCTCTCTCTCTCTCGCAGTCTCTCTCTCTCGCTGTCTCTCTCTCTCGCAGTCTCTCTCTCTCGCAGTCTCTCTCTCTCCCTGTCTCTCTCTCTTGCTGTCTCTCTCTCTCTCGCAGTCTCTCTCTCTCGCAGTCTCTCTCCCTCTCGCAGTCTGTCTCCCTCTCGCAGTCTGTCTCCCTCTCGCAGTCTGTCTCCCTCTCGCAGTCTGTCTCCCTCTCGCAGTCTGTCTCCCTCTCGCAGTCTGTCTCCCTCTCGCAGTCTGTCTCCCTCTCGCAGTCTGTCTCCCTCTCGCAGTCTCTCTCCCTCGCGCAGTCTCTCTCCCTCGCGCAGTCTCTCTCCCTCGCGCAGTCTCTCTCCCTCGCGCAGTCTCTCTCCCTCGCGCAGTCTCTCTCCCTCGCGCAGTCTCTCTCCCTCGCGCAGTCTCTCTCCCTCGCGCAGTCTCTCTCCCTCGCGCAGTCTCCCTACCTCGCGCAGTCTCTCTGCCTCTCGCAGTCTGTCTCCCTCTCGCAGTCTGTCTCCCTCTCGCAGTCTGTCTCCCTCTCGCAGTCTGTCTCCCTCTCGCAGTCTGTCTCCCTCTCGCAGTCTGTCTCCCTCTCGCAGTCTGTCTCCCTCTCGCAGTCTGTCTCCCTCTCGCAGTCTGTCTCCCTCTCGCAGTCTGTCTCCCTCTCGCAGTCTGTCTCCCTCTCGCAGTCTCTCTCCCTCTCGCAGTCTCTCTCCCTCTCGCAGTCTCTCTCCCTCTCGCAGTCTCTCTCCCTCTCGCAGTCTCTCTCCCTCTCGCAGTCCCTCTCCCTCACTCAGTCCCTCTACCTCTCGCGGTCTCTCTCCCTCTCGCAGTCTGTCTCTCTCTCGCAGTCTGTCTCTCTCTCGCAGTCTGTCTGTCTCTCGCCGTCTCTCTCCCTCTCGCAGTCTCTCTCTCTCGCAGTCTCTCTCTCTCGCAGTCTCTCTCTCTCGCAGTCTCTCTCTCTCTCGCAGTCTCTCTCTCTCTCGCAGTCTCTCTCTCTCGCAGTCTCTCTCCCTCTCGCAGTTTCTCTCCCTCTCGCAGTTTGTCTCTCTCGCAGTCTCTCCCTCTCGCAGTCTCTCTCTCTCTCGCAGTCTCTCTCTCTCGCCGTCTGTCTCGCAGTTTCTCTCCCTCTGCCGTCTCTCCATCTGCAGTCTCTCCCTCTCGCAGTCTCTCACTCTCGAAGTCTCTCCCTCTCGCAGTCTCTCTCTATCGCAGTCTCTCTCTCTCTCGCGGTCTCCCCCCTCTCGCAGCCTCTCTCTCTCTCGCAGCCTCTCTCTCTCTCGCAGCCTCTCTCTCTCTCGCAGTCTCTCTCCCTCTCGCAGTCTCTCTCTCTCTCACAGTCTGTCCCTCTCGCAGTCTCTCCCTCTCGCAGTCTCTCTCTCGCAGTCTCTCTCTCTCGCAGTCTCTACCTCTCGCAGTCTCTCCCTCTCGCAGTCTCTCCCTCTCGCAGTCTCTCCCTCTCGCAGTCTCTCCCTCTCGCAGTCTCTCCCTCTCGCAGTCTCTCCCTCTCGCAGTCTCTCCCTCTCGCAGTCTCTCCCTCTCGCAGTCTCTCCCTCTCGCAGTCTCTCCCTCTCGCAGTCTCTCCCTCTCGCAGTCTCTCCCTCTCGCAGTCTCTCTCTCTCTCGCAGTCTCTCTCTCTCTCTCGCAGTCTCTCTCTCTCTCGCAGTCTCTCTCCCACGCAGTCTCTCTCTGTCGCAGTCTCTCCCTCTCGCAGTCTCTCTCCCTCTCGCAGTCTCTCTCTGTCTCGCAGTCTCTCCCTCTCGCAGTCTCTCTCTCTCGCAGTCTCTCTCTCTCGCAGTCTCTCTCTCTCGCACTCTCTCTCTCTCGCAGTCTCTCTCTCTCGCAGTCTCTCTCTCTCGCAGTCTGTCTCTCTCGCAGTCTCTCTCTCTCGCAGTCTCTCTCTCTCGCAGTCTCTCTCTCTCGCAGTCTCTCTCTCTCTCGCAGTCTCTCTCTCTCGCAGTCTCTCTCTCTCGCAGTCTCTCTCTCTCCCTGTCTCTCTCTCTCGCTGTCTCTCTCTCTCTCGCAGTCTCTCTCTCTCGCAGTCTCTCTCTCTCGCAGTCTGTCTCCCTCTCGCAGTCTGTCTCCCTCTCGCAGTCTGTCTCCCTCTCGCAGTCTGTCTCCCTCTCGCAGTCTGTCTCCCTCTCGCAGTCTGTCTCCCTCTCGCAGTCTGTCTCCCTCTCGCAGTCTCTCTCCCTCGCGCAGTCTCTCTCCCTCGCGCAGTCTCTCTCCCTCGCGTAGTCTCTCTCCCTCGCGCAGTCTCTCTCCCTCGCGCAGTCTCTCTCCCTCGCGCAGTCTCTGTACCTCACGCAGTCTCTCTCCCTCGCGCAGTCTCTCTGCCTCGCGCAGTCCCTCTCCCTCGCGCAGTCTCTCTCCCTCGCGCAGTCCCTCTCCCTCGCGCAGTCCCTCTCCCTCGCGCAGTCTCTCTCCCTCGCGCAGTCTCTCTCCCTCGCGCAGTTTCTCTGCCTCGCGCAGTCTCTCTCCCTCGCGCAGTCTCTCTCCCTCGCGCAGTCTCTCTCCCTCGCGCAGTCTCTCTCCCTCGCACAGTCTCTCTCCCTCGCGCAGTCTCTCTCCCTCGCGCAGTCTCTCTCCCTCGCGCAGTCTCTCTCCCTCGCGCAGTCTCTCTCCCTCGCGCAGTCTCTCTCCCTCGCGCAGTCTCTCTCCCTCGCGCAGTCTCTCTCCCTCGCGCAGTCTCTCTCTCTCTCCCAGTCTGTCCCTCTCGCAGTCTCTCCCTCTCGCAGTCTCTCTCTCGCAGTCTCTCTCTCTCGCAGTCTCTACCTCTCGCAGCCTCTCCCTCTCGCAGTCTCTCCCTCTCGCAGTCTCTCCCTCTCGCAGTCTCTCCCTCTCGCAGTCTCTCCCTCTCGCAGTCTCTCCCTCTCGCAGTCTCTCCCTCTCGCAGTCTCTCCCTCTCGCAGTCTCTCCCTCTCGCAGTCTCTCCCTCTCGCAGTCTCTCCCTCTCGCAGTCTCTCCCTCTCGCAGTCTCTCCCTCTCGCAGTCTCTCCCTCTCTCAGTCTCTCCCTCTCGCAGTCTCTCCCTCTCTCAGTCTCTCCCTCTCGCAGTCTCTCCCTCTCGCAGTCTCTCCTCTCGCAGTCTCTCCCTCTCGCAGTCTCTCCCTCTCGCAGTCTCTCTCTCTCTCGCAGTCTCTCTCTCTCTCTCGCAGTCTCTCTCTCTCTCGCAGTCTCTCTCCCACGCAGTCTCTCTCTGTCGCAGTCTCTCCCTCTCGCAGTCTCTCTCCCTCTCGCAGTCTCTCTCTGTCTCGCAGTCTCTCCCTCTCGCAGTCTCTCTCTCTCGCAGTCTCTCTCTCTCGCACTCTCTCTCTCTCGCAGTCTCTCTCTCTCGCAGTCTCTCTCTCTCGCAGTCTGTCTCTCTCGCAGTCTCTCTCTCTCGCAGTCTCTCTCTCTCGCAGTCTCTCTCTCTCGCAGTCTCTCTCTCTCTCGCAGTCTCTCTCTCTCGCTGTCTCTCTCTCTCGCAGTCTCTCTCTCTCGCAGTCTCTCTCTCTCCCTGTCTCTCTCTCTTGCTGTCTCTCTCTCTCTCGCAGTCTCTCTCTCTCGCAGTCTCTCTCCCTCTCGCAGTCTGTCTCCCTCTCGCAGTCTGTCTCCCTCTCGCAGTCTGTCTCCCTCTCGCAGTCTGTCTCCCTCTCGCAGTCTGTCTCCCTCTCGCAGTCTGTCTCCCTCTCGCAGTCTGTCTCCCTCTCGCAGTCTGTCTCCCTCTCGCAGTCTGTCTCCCTCTCGCAGTCTGTCTCCCTCGCGCAGTCTCTCTCCCTCGCGCAGTCTCTCTCCCTCGCGCAGTCTCTCTCCCTCGCGCAGTCTCTCTCCCTCGCGCAGTCTCTCTCCCTCGCGCAGTCTCTCCCTCTCGCAGTCTCTCTCTCGCAGTCTCTCTCTCTCGCAGTCTCTACCTCTCGCAGTCTCTCCCTCTCGCAGTCTCTCCCTCTCGCAGTCTCTCCCTCTCGCAGTCTCTCCCTCTCGCAGTCTCTCCCTCTCGCAGTCTCTCCCTCTCGCAGTCTCTCCCTCTCGCAGTCTCTCCCTCTCGCAGTCTCTCCCTCTCGCAGTCTCTCCCTCTCGCAGTCTCTCCCTCTCGCAGTCTCTCCCTCTCGCAGTCTCTCCCTCTCGCAGTCTCTCCCTCTCTCAGTCTCTCCCTCTCGCAGTCTCTCCCTCTCTCAGTCTCTCCCTCTCGCAGTCTCTCCCTCTCGCAGTCTCTCCCTCTCGCAGTCTCTCCCTCTCGCAGTCTCTCCCTCTCGCAGTCTCTCTCTCTCTCGCAGTCTCTCTCTCTCTCTCGCAGTCTCTCTCTCTCTCGCAGTCTCTCTCCCACGCAGTCTCTCTCTGTCGCAGTCTCTCCCTCTCGCAGTCTCTCTCCCTCTCGCAGTCTCTCTCTGTCTCGCAGTCTCTCCCTCTCGCAGTCCTCTCTCTCTCGCAGTCTCTCTCTCTCGCACTCTCTCTCTCTCGCAGTCTCTCTCTCTCGCAGTCTCTCTCTCTCGCAGTCTGTCTCTCTCGCAGTCTCTCTCTCTCGCAGTCTCTCTCTCTCGCAGTCTCTCTCTCTCGCAGTCTCTCTCTCTCTCGCAGTCTCTCTCTCTCGCTGTCTCTCTCTCTCGCAGTCTCTCTCTCTCGCAGTCTCTCTCTCTCCCTGTCTCTCTCTCTTGCTGTCTCTCTCTCTCTCGCAGTCTCTCTCTCTCGCAGTCTCTCTCCCTCTCGCAGTCTGTCTCCCTCTCGCAGTCTGTCTCCCTCTCGCAGTCTGTCTCCCTCTCGCAGTCTGTCTCCCTCTCGCAGTCTGTCTCCCTCTCGCAGTCTGTCTCCCTCTCGCAGTCTGTCTCCCTCTCGCAGTCTCTCTCCCTCGCGCAGTCTCTCTCCCCGCGCAGTCTCTCTCCCTCGCGCAGTCTCTCTCCCTCGCGCAGTCTCTCTCCCTCGCGCAGTCTCTCTCCCTCGCGCAGTCTCTCTCCCTCGCGCAGTCTCTCTCCCTCGCGCAGTCTCTCTCCCTCGCGCAGTCTCCCTACCTCGCGCAGTCTCTCTGCCTCGCGCAGTCTCTGCCTCGCGCAGTCTCTCTGCCTCGCGCAGTCTCTCTCCCTCGCGCAGTCTCTCTCCCTCGCGCAGTCTCTCTCCCTCGCGCAGTCTCTCTCCCTCGCGCAGTCTCTCTCCCTCGCGCAGTCTCTCTCCCTCGCGCTGTCTCTCCCTCTCGCAGACTCTCTCTCTCGCAGTCTCTCTCTCTCGCAGTCTGTCTCCCTCTCGCAGTCTGTCTCCCTCTCGCAGTCTGTCTCCCTCTCGCAGTCTGTCTCCCTCTCGCAGTCTCTCTCCCTCTCGCAGTCTGTCTCCCTCTCGCAGTCTCTCTCCCTCTCGCAGTCTCTCCCTCTGCAGTCTCTCACTCTCGCAGTCTCTCCCTCTCGCAGTCTCTCCCTCTCGCAGTCTCTCCCTCTCGCAGCCTCTCCCTCTCGCAGCCTCTCCCTCTCGCAGCCTCTCCCTCTCGCAGCCTCTCCCTCTCGCAGCCTCTCCCTCTCGCAGTCTCTCCCTCTCGCAGTCTCTCCCTCTCGCAGTCTCTCCCTCTCGCAGTCTCTCTCTATCGCAGTCTCTCTCTCTCTCGCAGTCTCTCTCTCTCGCAGTCTGTCTCCCTCTCGCAGTCTGTCTCCCTCTCGCAGTCTGTCTCCCTCTCGCAGTCTGTCTCCCTCTCGCAGTCTCTCTCCCTCTCGCAGTCTGTCTCCCTCTCGCAGTCTCTCTCCCTCTCGCAGTCTCTCCCTCTGCAGTCTCTCACTCTCGCAGTCTCTCCCTCTCGCAGTCTCTCCCTCTCGCAGTCTCTCCCTCTCGCAGCCTCTCCCTCTCGCAGCCTCTCCCTCTCGCAGCCTCTCCCTCTCGCAGCCTCTCCCTCTCGCAGCCTCTCCCTCTCGCAGCCTCTCCCTCTCGCAGTCTCTCCCTCTCTCAGTCTCTCCCTCTCGCAGTCTCTCCCTCTCGCAGTCTCTCCCTCTCGCAGTCTCTCCCTCTCGCAGTCTCTCTCTATCGCAGTCTCTCTCTCTCTCGCAGTCTCTCTCTATCGCAGTCTCTCTCCCTCTCGCAGTCTCTCTCTATCGCAGTCTCTCCCTCTCGCCGTCTCCCCCCTCTCGCAGTCTCTCTCTCTCTCGCAGTCTCTCTCCCTCTCGCAGTCTCTCTCTCTCTCGCAGTCTCTCTCTCTCTCGCAGTCTCTCCCTCTCGCAGTCTCTCTCTCGCAGTCTCTCTCTCTCGCAGTCTCTCCCTGTCCCACTCTCTCCCTCCCGCAGTCTCTCCCTCTCGCAGTCTCTCCCTCTCGCAGTCTCTCCCTTTCGCAGTCTCTCTCTCTCTCGCAGTCTCTCCCTCACGCAGTCTCTCTCTCTCGCAGTCTCTCTCTCTCGCAGTCTCTCTCTCTCGCAGTCTCTCCCTGTCGCAGTCTCTCCCTCCCGCAGTCTCTCCCTCTCGCAGTCTCTCCCTCTCGCAGTCTCTCCCTCTCGCAGTCTCTCCCTCTCGCAGTCTCTCCCTCTCGCAGTCTCTCCCTCTCGCAGTCTCTCCCTCTCAGTCTCTCCCTCTCAGTCTCTCCCTCTCTCAGTCTCTCCCTCTCGCAGTCTCTCCCTCTCGCAGTCTGTCTCCCTCTCGCAGTCTGTCTCCCTCTCGCAGTCTGTCTCCCTCTCGCAGTCTGTCTCCCTCTCGCAGTCTGTCTCCCTCTCGCAGTCTGTCTCCCTCTCGCAGTCTGTCTCCCTCTCGCAGTCTGTCTCCCTCTCGCAGTCTCTCTCTCTCTCGCAGTCCTCTCCCTCTCGCAGTCTCTCTCTCTCGCAGTCTCTCTCTCTCGCAGTCTCTCTCTCTCGCAGTCTCTTCTCTCGCAGTCTCTCTCTCGCAGTCTCTCTCTCGCAGTCTCTCTCTCTCGCAGTCTCTCTCTCTCGCAGTCTCTCTCTCTCGCAGTCTCTCTCTCTCGCAGTCTCTCTCTCGCACTCTCTCCCTCTCTCTCTCTCCTGTCTCTCTCTCGCCTCTCTCTCGCTCTCTCTCTCGCAGTCTCTCTCCAGTCTCTCTGCAGTCTCTCTCTCGCAGTCTCTCTCTCTCGCAGTCTCTCTCTCTCGCAGTCTCTCTCTCTCCCTGTCTCTCTCTCTCGCAGTCTCTCTCCCTCTCGCAGTCTGTCTCCCTCTCGCAGTCTGTCTCCCTCTCGCAGTCTGTCTCCCTCTCGCAGTCTGTCTCCCTCTCGCAGTCTGTCTCCCTCTCGCAGTCTGTCTCCCTCTCGCAGTCTGTCTCCCTCTCGCAGTCTGTCTCCCTCTCGCAGTCTGTCTCCCTCTCGCAGTCTGTCTCCCTCTCGCAGTCTGTCTCCCTCTCGCAGTCTGTCTCCCTCTCGCAGTCTGTCTCCCTCTCGCAGTCTGTCTCCCTCTCGCAGTCTGTCTCCCTCTCGCAGTCTGTCTCCCTCTCGCAGTCTGTCTCCCTCTCGCAGTCTGTCTCCCTCTCGCAGTCTGTCTCCCTCTCGCAGTCTGTCTCCCTCTCGCAGTCTGTCTCCCTCTCGCAGTCTCTCTCTCTCGCAGTCTCTCTCTCTCGCAGTCTCTCTCTCTCGCAGTCTCTCCCTGTCGCAGTCTCTCCCTCCCGCAGTCTCTCCCTCCGCAGTCTCTCCCTCGCAGTCTCTCCCTCTCGCAGTCTCTCCCTCTCGCAGTCTCTCCCTCTCGCAGTCTCTCCCTCTCGCAGTCTCTCCCTCTCGCAGTCTCTCCCTCTCAGTCTCTCCCTCTCTCAGTCTCTCCCTCTCGCAGTCTCTCCCTCTCGCAGTCTGTCTCCCTCTCGCAGTCTGTCTCCCTCTCGCAGTCTGTCTCCCTCTCGCAGTCTGTCTCCCTCTCGCAGTCTCTCTCCCTCGCGCAGTCTCTCTCCCTCGCGCAGTCTCTCTCCCTCGCGCAGTCTCTCTCCCTCGCGCAGTCTCTCTCCCTCGCGCAGTCTCTCTCCCTCGCGCAGTCTCTCTCCCTCGCGCAGTCTCCCTCCCTCGCGCAGCCTCCCTACCTCGCGCAGTCTCTCTGCCTCGCGTAGTCTCTCTCCCTCGCGCAGTCTCTCTCCCTCGCGCAGTCTCTCTCCCTCGCGCAGTCTCTCTCCCTCGCGCAGTCTCTCTCCCTCGCGCAGTCTCTCTCCCTCGCGCAGTCTCTCTCCCTCGCGCTGTCTCTCCCTCTCGCAGACTCTCTCTCTCGCAGTCTCTCCCTCTCGCAGTCTGTCTCCCTCTCGCAGTCTGTCTCCCTCTCGCAGTCTGTCTCCCTCTCGCAGTCTGTCTCCCTCTCGCAGTCTGTCTCCCTCTCGCAGTCTGTCTCCCTCTCGCAGTCTGTCTCCCTCTCGCAGTCTGTCTCCCTCTCGCAGTCTGTCTCCCTCTCGCAGTCTGTCTCCCTCTCGCAGTCTGTCTCCCTCTCGCAGTCTGTCTCCCTCTCGCAGTCTGTCTCCCTCTCGCAGTCTGTCTCCCTCTCGCAGTCTGTCTCCCTCTCGCAGTCTCTCTCCCTCTCGCAGTCTGTCTCCCTCTCGCAGTCTCTCTCCCTCTCGCAGTCTCTCCCCTCTCGCAGTCTCTCACCCTCTCGCTGTCTCTCCCTCTCGCAGTC
>NW_027590979.1:125000-127500 GCF_964213995.1 Mustelus asterias | reverse complement strand
TGCTACTCTGCGGCCTGGGGAAGCACCCCCGACAACGCTGCCCGGCGAAGGATGCGATCTGCTCCGGGTGTGGAAAGAAGGGCCATTACGCAAGAGTATGCAGAGCGAAATCGACCTCCAAGCCCAGTAGTGCCGTGTGCGACCCTGCCAACTTGGACGCCATCAGCCACGTGGGGGCCGTGCGGGCCGCCATCTTGGACGCCGTCAGCCGCGTGTGAGCCGTGCGTGTCGCCATCTTGGACGCCGTCAGCCGCGTGTGAGCCGTGCGGGCCGCCATCTTGGACGCCTTCAGCCACGCCGCAAAATCCAACAGTGGCTTCGGTTACACTGGACCAATCCAGGCCTCACCAACTCGCCAGGTCCAGGATGGACATCGAGGTAAACAGTCGCACTACAAACTGTTTATTTGACTGTGGGAGTACGGAGAGCTTTATTCACCCTAACACAGTGAGTCGCTACGCCCTTTCAGTACTGCCAGTGAAGCAGATGATCTCCATGGCTTCAAAGTCCCACTCGGTGGATGTCCTCGGGTACTGCGTGGCGACCCTGACTGTACGGGGCACAGTGTACAAAAACTTCAGGCTCCTCGTGCTGCCACAACTCTGCGCTGCCGTACTCCTGGGGCTAGATTTCCTGAGTCACCTTCAGAGCGTCACCCTGGTGTATAATGGGCCTTTTCCCCCGCTCTCCGTTTGCAATCAGCAGTTCTTAGATCGCCCACCGCGCACCACCTGCAGCCTCTCGACCCTTAAAGTCGCCCCTCCCTCACTGTTTGAAAATCTCACCCCCGATTGCAAGCCCATCGCCACCAAGAGCAGACGGTACAGTGCTGGAGACAGGGCTTTTATCAGGTCCGAAGTAGAACAGCTCCTAGGGGAGGGGATCATCGAGGCCAGTACCAGCCCCTGGAGAGCCCTAGTAGTAGTTGTTTAGACTGGGGAGAAACATCGCATGGTCATTGACTACAGTCAGACCATTAACCGCTACACGCAGCTGGATGCGTATCCCCTTCCCCGCACATCTGACATGGTTAATCAGATTGCGCAATATCGGGTATTCTCCACCATCGACTTAAAATCTGCATACCACCAGCTCCCTATCCGCCCGGAAGACCGCCAATACACTGCCTTCGAGGCGGATGGCCGCCTCTATCACTTCCTTAGGATCTCCTTTGGCGTCATCAATGGGGTCTCGGTTTTCCAGCATGAGTTGGACCGAATGGTAGACCAGAACGGGCTGCAGGCCACTTTCCCGTACCTGGATAACGTCACCATCTGCGGCCATAATCAGCAGGACCACGATGCCAACCTCCACAAATTCCTCCACACCGCCACACTCCTAAATCTGACCTATAATAAGGAGAAGTGCGTATTCCGCACACGCCGCCTCGCCATCCTTGGTTGTGTTGTGGAAAACGGGGTCATCGGTCCCGATCCCGACCACATGCGTCCCCTCCTGGAACTTCCCCTCCCCACCAGCCTCAAAGCACTGAGGAGATGCCTGGGCTTCTTCTCGTATTACGCCCAGTGGGTCCCCAATTATGCGGATAAAGCCCGTCCGCTCATCAAATCCACCTCTTTTCCCCTGACGGCAGAGGCCCGCCTGGCCTTCGACCGCATCAAAGCTGACATCGCGAAGGCCACGATGCACGCTGTAGACGAATCCATCCCGTTCCAGGTGGAGAGCGATGCGTCTGACTTCGCCCCAGCCGCCACCCTTAACCAGGCGGGCAGACCCGTGGCCTTCTTCTCACGAACCCTCCAAGGCCCTGAAATTCGACACTCCTCTGTCGAGAAGGAGGCCCAAGCCATAGTGGAAGCTGTACGCACTGGCGCCACTACTTAGCTGGTAAACGGTTCACCCTACTCACGGACCAACGGTCAGTTGCATTCATGTTTAGCAACACGCAGCGGGGCAAGATCAAAAATGATAAAATCTTGAGGGAAAGAATCGAGCTTTCCACCTACAATTGCGACATCTTATACCGGCCCGGGAAGCTCAATGAGCCCCCAGACGCCCTGTCCCGGGGAATATGTGCCAGCGCACAAATAGACCAATTGCAGACTCTCCACAACGACCTCTGCCACCCGGGGGTCACCAGGTTTTTTCACTTCATTAAAGCCCGTAGCCTGCCCTACTCCATTGAGGAAGTCAGGTCTATAACCAGACACTGCCAGGTCTGCGCAGAGTGCAAGCCGCACTTCTATCGGCCAGACAGAGCACACCTCATAAAGGCCACCCGCCCTTTCGAATGCCTAAGCGTTGACTTCAAAGGCCCCCTCCCCTCTTCTGACCGCAACATATACTTCCTCAACGTCATTGACGAATATTCACGTTTCCCCTTCGCTATTCCCTGCCCGGATATGACCTCGGCCACGGTCGTCAGGGCCCTGCACGGCCTCTTCACCCTGTTCGGTTTCCCTAGCTATATCCATAGCGACCGGGGATCCTCCTTTATGAGTGATGAGCTGCGACAGTACCTGCTCTCCAAAGGCATAGC